>NT_177234.1:289832-310416 GCF_000188095.3 Bombus impatiens | reverse complement strand
ACGTTGACGACGACGACGACGACGACGAGTCGAGTGGTTTTCAAGCTAATAAAAAAATTACCGCCGTCGCATGAAACCCGACGACGTATAAAACGTCGGTGAGCGCGACGATTCAACCCCTAGCATCGCGCCCACCCCCTGCTCACCGAATGGGGGAAGAAAAGCCACCGGGAATCGTCACCCTTTTGTTTTCCTTTTTTTTTTTTTTTTACCTGACAGAGAGGGTAGAAGCTGGGAGAAAGAAAGAGGAGACGGACACGCAATTTGCTCTCGTTGATACTCGTTATTCGATTCTGAATAACGTGTCGATCTCTGTTCGCCAAGCTTTGCTAATGTGGCGGAGTTTCACATTTACCTGTACGTAAAGTTAACTGGGGGAAATTTGAGTTTTTTTGTTGGGAGGGTGGGTGTTGTGTAGGGAAGTTGTAGGAGTTGGGGATTGGAGGTGATTCTGAAAGGATGGTGATGATCTACTATGATGATTTATGATGTAATATATGGAAACTGATTTGACTAAATGGAATAGGTAATGGATTTTAGTTAGCAATAATGTAGTTTTCGTTATATTTCATTTATGTACACTACGGTTTAGAAATGTTCACTCTTTGACGCGATACATTTTTATGATTCAAAAAATATAATAAATTTTTTATGACAATAATCACAGAACGCTATTTTATGAAAAATGGCAATCGACTGATTACTATTATTCTCAGTACTCTAGTTAAGAGAAAGTTTTATGAGAGTGATATGAACAGGTAAAAGGGTATACTATTGTCCGAAAGTATCTGATCACTTGATTATTTATTTTCAAAATTGATCTTAAATTTAATCGTAATATATATTCTCTAGAAAAAGGACATATGAAAAATGCATTTTGGATCATTAATAACTAGATCGCGGATATTTAAAATTCATATTTTTATGAATATAATTAAAAAGGTAAAGATAAAGGCTTAGTAGGAAACATTTTTCTTATTGAATGTTATAGAAAGTATTTCATTTTTTCATTGAAATTCGAACACAGAAGTCTGCTCAGCCTAGCAACTGCCAAAAATTGTATATCCTCGACGTAGTTTTCCCGATCCTCGTGACATAACACCGCGAATTAACGTTTATCAAAACCGCTGTCGTCTCTCTTGGCTAGAAAGAACCGAGAATTTCGCTGCCGGATTAACCCTCTTGACCGAGCGCGAGAACATGGCCAAAGAAACGTAGCGGGGAGTATTTTGCGGATTTAGCGAGGGGGTAGCCAAGAGGAAAGGAAACCGAACGGAGTTCTGGGGACAGGTAAATTCTAAGCCCGGAGGATTCTCTCTCCCTCTCTTCCTCTCTCTCTTTCTTTCTACATCCGTGGGTGCGCGCGCGCTGTGCCGTGAGTGCAGCCCGGTGCTAATTAAAATCAGACCACGTGTCTTTCCGAGCCATGGTCACGAAAAATAAACGGAAAAAGATCTTTTCAACGGTGCCTGGAACCCGTCGTTTCGCCCTCTCTTCACTTCTCCTCTGCACCCTCCGCTGCACCCTTCCTCTGTCTTCTTTCGATCTGAGTTTCCATCCTCGTTGCACCAGCGTTTCTTTCGCCCCTTATCACCAGGCTGCAGCGTGCCCCCATGCCGGCTTAATTATCGTCCAAGTGTTCTTTAAAGAGCGAATTACACGCTCGATGTTTACCGCAAGCTTGAAGCTTTTCATTCGTCCCGTTCCCTTTTCCCATCTTTTTCCAACCATTTCTGTTTCTCTCTGACTCTCTTCCTTCTTTCATCTTTCTCGATCATTCGTCTACTTATACCGTTCTCCGTCCCGTTTATTCGGAATACGACGAAGAAATAAAAACGAGGTCCTCCCGTTTCTTTTATGCTTCGAAGACTTCCCTCCTCTTCGTTCCTCTTCGATAATTTCTCATGCTTCCTCTCTCTCTCTCTTTCTCTGGATCACCAGAGATCACCGATTACGATTCTTCTCTTGCTACGGTTCTTTCTCTACACTCTACGTTTTCTCCTCTTTTTCTTTTTTCTTCTTCGTTCACTTAGAATTTCCCGGAGATTTGGCGTGGTCGAAAACACTCGAGCTATAAGGGAAGGGATGAAAACGAGCTTCTCGAGGACCTCAGTGGAAGGTGGGTGGAACGATCGGCAGGTGAAAAAGCCGGCGATTCCGTTCCACGAGATTTCGTCCCCGCTCGTTTTTCTTCCCCTTTATCGGGGAAATTTCTTGCCGCGTTCTCGCACCGCTTTGAGATACGCGATTTCCTCGGCCCGTTTTCCATCCCGACGTCGATTAACGAGTCGGCCATTGTCACGCCCTTCCAGACCGCTATTCTCTTGATTCTCTTTTACTTTATTTTCATCTTGTCTTCTACTTTTTTCATTTACTTTCTGGATTTGATTTCTTTTAGGAATTCCACCTCTCTGCTCCGTGCCGCGGAAAAACGCAGCGAAACGCGGTTAAAGTACACGCCAAGGGGAAGGAATTTGAAGCTCATTACCGCTCCTCTTTGCTGGATACGTCGCGAGGGGCGACTGGATGCGAGCTGAAATCTTTATAAGCGTGTTCGTTTCTTTCCCTATCTTCGTTTTAACTTGTTCCTCTAGCCTATTTCTCCTCCCTCTGCTTTCTTTGCCTTCATCTTTATCGTTTTCGAGGTTGGTCCTTCGTGATACCGACCGCGCGATAAATTCCTCGTGAATTTATCATAATGCCTTTTAACCGACCGCGACACTTAGCCCGCTTTTGGTACGCCTGGATTTACGACGTACTTGTACGTGACGATTATTCTGCCCGCTGGAAATCGCGCGGTTACACCGAATGTTTGGGTTTCGATATGTCACTTTGATTAACGTTTGCAGCATCGTGTCCTTATTGTGCATCTATACGAATTTGATGGTAGCCATATTTTTAATGATTCAGGGGGATGGATACGCTAAGTCGAAGGTTTTGTTATATCAATTTTTAAAGTCTCTTTTTTTAATAAATAGTTTTATCTTCGTCAATGTATCAGTGTATCATGAGATTTCCCTTTTTCACATATTTATAAATGATAAATATCTTCAGTCCTTTTAGGATCTAGTGAAATATGAAGAATTGGGCATTTTATATGTTATAACCTAACAGATCTGTTTCAGATTCAATAAGAAATTTCTGTTTTCCACGTTATTTGTAAGATTTTTACATTTAAGAAATTATATTTAAGAAATTTGCGTTCTCTGGAAATATTTAGATTACTCGTTTAATAATTCAACAATATCTAAAGTAAAATATATATTATAATACATATTGCATGAAACAAATATCTATATAGGTTTCTTTAATTACATTCATAAAAATATGAAATTCCATGAGTATCCCTAATCTAGCAATAACCATCCATACATTTGCATGTTATATATAAAAGGGTTAATTGTCAATTTCCTAGTTCACGTAACTAATTCCTCCTAAAGCAATCATAAAGCTCCTTTCAACCATATTCCATCATTCCCTACTACCGCCATTTCCACGAACCTCCGAAACAAAACGCATCGTCGATCGCATTTCCCTTCATCGAGGAGATAGAGGAGAGCCCTTTCGGAACGTTTACACGAATCCATCAACAAGCATCGGCGGCTACCGGTTTCGACGACTTCCGGCTGGCATATTTCCATCGGCCCCTGATATCAGCGCGGCAAAGGTAAAGAGAGAAAGACCGGCTGAACGAAAAGCCTTCAATCCCTGGAAGCAACGAATTGTCGTCGTCCCTCATCCCCGCCTTCTCGTACTTTCCACCCTTCAACCATTCGATTTTCCACTATTTCCCGATCGTCCGTTCTTCCCCCTCGTCTCGTCCATTTCCATCACTCTCCTCTGACGTTTATACTTTCGTGAACGGACCCGAGGGCTCCACCGGGACGAGTTAAGAGAAGAGGAGGAGGGGGTGGTCTTGATCGAGGGCGAGCAAAGGCAGAAAAGGCGATACGCGGACGTGAAACGAGGAAAGAGAAAGGAAAAAGGAAGGATAAGACGGGTCGGAAGATGAAGAAGAGAGAGAAGAGGAAAGGACCAGCGAAGCGGGTGGTAACGGCCATCATCGGGGGTGAAGCAACCCTCCACAAGGATCTCTCTTCCTCTCGCTCCCTCTAGCTCTGATATATTGCCTCACCCGCAACCCTCACGTGCCCTAAACCATCCCTTATAGCCGCCATCTTGAAGGACTCCCAGCCACCCCCTTCCACAGTGCCCTTACCATCGCGTTCAACCCCCGCACACCTTCCTCCCCTACATACAGCCACCACCGAACCGCGGCCTGCACTCACCCTGCCCGCCCACGATCGAAAATCCCGTTAGACTTATACGGGCTTAGCCCGTCCATTTTGACGAGGGGGTACGTGCCAACTCTGCGAGCCAGCCACCCTATTTCCTCGCGCCTCTTGCGGAATTCCACGGGGTTTTTTTCCGTCTTGATACACCGAAGCTTTTCCAAATGCCGGCGGACGTGCCTGCTGGCCTTTAGAAGTTTTTACTTTCTCAGGAGCAGGTTGATCTTTTTTTTCTTATTGAGGATGGATAGGTTAACGACTAAGATACGGTGTCAATTAAGATTTTAGATTGTATATTTTTATATATGCATATTGTGATTCGCTTTTATGAAATATAAAATTCTTCCTTAAATTAATTTTCCTCAAATTGAACATTACTTTTTCAGAAATGAAGATCTGAGTACTAAAATTACACAATTCTAAGTTAAAGCTTCCGTTTCAAATTTTTGGATACTATAAAATACGTAATTATTTCAAAATGGCAATATATTTCAACAGTATGTTTCAAATTCAAAATTTGGTAGCTACAACTATTTTGCATGGTACACCAATTTCAAAGGAAATATAAAGCATAAAATTCACCGACATACCCCATCGCACAACTTACAAGACACCTAACATCACTCTTCGTTAAACCCAGACTTAGTTCCTCAACTTCGCCATGCTTCCTCCACCATCAGTTTCTGTAACAAAATCAAGCCTTTAAACTCTCCAAAAATTTCTCTCTAAAGATTGTAGGAATTTTTATTATATTTTATATAGTATATATTTTATTGTATCGTACGTGCAATTAAATATGTACTCGTTAAATAGCAAAATTAATTCATAGACACCAATTCTCTTATTGCATACTAACTTTTAAAAATACAAAAATAAATTCTACCACAATATCCTTACAATTCCCTGATATTCTCAAGTTCTAATAAAATATAAGATCATTCTGAATCTTCCTGTCGATAATTCTATAACCAAATCAAATACCACCCCAAATTAAACCAAGTATTTACGTGCTTATGAACCCTAATGATACACTAGAGATATCAAACCCCCAAGATTCGATCATTTGCAACAAACAATTACCCAAAAATAGCCATTTGCAATAAAAGATCATCGAAACTTAATTACCTGCATATATATAATGAACAATGTTCCAAAAAGGCGCTCGAAAAAAAATCTACCAGTCGACTTTTCGCGTTCGATCAGCCACCAACGAAGACTCACCATTCTTTCCACGTCAGCCCTGCGGAACAAGAATTCGTGGTGTCTCTGTCGCAAAACGAGTAGATGTTTCCGGGTTACTCCGGGAATTCTGCAAGGGCTGGATGTCTGGTAAGGGGTGCCTACGGCCTTATGACCGAACCGAAAGGCAACGAAGGCTGCGAAGGGAACACGAGGCTGCATTTTTCGAAGTACTCGCGTGCCCGCGGGATTCTCAGCCCCTTTTTCGGCGCACCAGTGACGACGGGGTACTTCGCATTCTGCTACATCATCGCAGGATTTGATTATGCAAAGCGGCGGCCCCCTTAGGCCGTTTGCACTTTCCTTCTTCTCTCTTTTTCTTCGTTCTCCTGGCCTCCTACCGCTGAGTCCTGGATCTAAGGTTCTTTTCTCTCCCCGGACACGTAGGCGGCCCATCAAGTCACACTGACTTTCACCGAACCGTCCCGTGGAATTTCACCTGCACAGGATTTTTATCGGGATTATTCCGGCCGTTTATGAAAATTGAAAATGCTCGTTGCAGCGGGATACTCGCCGCGATTATGTACCATCGTGTTTGCACGTCTCTTTTCGTAATTTTTTTGATTTATCTTCTTGTATCTTTCTGTTCTCTTTTTTTTTTGAGAAAGTTATGTAAGAAGTACAGCGTTTATAATATGAAGGTGAAAGGAAGGCGGTTTATTTTTGTTCTTTCATTTACTTTAACAGTGGATAAACATTGAATATTAAGCAGTAGATAATTGGGATGGGTCTACATAAAATTGTGAGGTAAATATTAGACCGTATAAGTAATATAATGTTTATAATATAAGTGTGAAATAAAAATGTATTATTTATTTTACTTGTGCGTTTTGTGTATATAAAATAGAATTTTTTATCATGTGGTGTTTACGTATTACATGCATATTATCATATCATACCTCAGGTATTTTACACTGTAAAATGCGTCGTACATAGTTCTATTGTGTTTATTAACATTTACTATGCAGACATAACATCTTGGAGCGTGTTATGATAATTTCACAAAAATAGATAATTTATTTAATTATTATCAATTTACTATGCAGTTGAAAACCTGTTCAACAACGTACATGAATATTTTATTGATACTTTAGTGAATAATTGAGAATATTGACGGCATATATCAAGTTCAGATAATATATTTTACTCTGTATCCACATGAGACGTTGATTTATTCAAACATTGAAGAATCGTTTACTCTATATGCTTTATCAAAAAATTATTAAATTTTCTTTCGACATTTTCCAATTAATAACCCAGTGAATAATATCTTTCTCAAACTGTGCATTTAACACTTTGAATTAAATACGACTACTTGAGCTATTTAAGTTTTTCTCCAATATAAATACAGGATAATTTTCAAATACAAGATCAAATAATGGAAGAGAATTATTAATCGATAAGAATCGAGAGAAGTAGATACGATCAATCTGTCAAAGAACGTTATATTTATGAATGAAAACGGTTCCCTTTCACTTGCCTAACTTTCGCTGCAAAATCCGGAATAACGAGACGATAAGCGTTCGCCATGAGCACAGCACACGGAAACACTTTATCGGGGCAAATTTTCTTCAGCGGTATAAATCTTCTCGTCCGCTTGAGTTGCAACGAGCCACTGAACAATGTGTTGCCACGCCATCATTTCATTTAGCTGTAACGAGCGACTTTTCAAGGCAACCAAACGTGGATCTTCGATCAACATTCACGTCGCTTTATTTTTAGTACGTGAAAAATTTAAACAAAATTGTGAAATTACGAATTATGAAAATTTTCATATTCTTTTATTCGAAACTGATTTATTCTGATAAATTTTGTGATCGATGTATGTATTTGCGTCGTATTTGACACGTTTTCATGGAAGTATTAAACGCTGCGAACGATGAACTAGAAATTTTACGGATTTTCACGAAGCAAATATCAGATTCGCGTTTCAATCGAACGGAAATTTAAAGATCCATTTTGAAAAATAAAGTTTTCTAATCTAAACCTAAGTTTTATAGCATACTCCAAGAAGTCTATTCAAGATCCGAATGTATATTGTAAAATCATCTGTAGCGTGTACGAAGAGAAACCAAATAGCAAGAAATATGGTTATAATGTAGACATGTATTGGAATTGATGAAAATGGCAACCACGAAACACGTAACCGATGTACATAGATAGAGAAGAAGAGAATTATTATTATGATATTGAACTTATGATTTATAGCCTAAAGTTCCAGACGAAATAATCATTCTTAAGCGTTTCGCTAATTTCCCAGTCTTTCAGGCTTACTTAAATTTTCATAAGTGTCCTGTTACTTCTGAACGTGGGTGTATATCCTGGCGATAATCGGCAAGTATCGGACCAGGCGTGTTCCCTCTTTTCCCGTTCCGTCTTTCCGCAACATAAAATCGATCGGATCCGCGGAAGGCAGCCGGTAAGCCTGGGGGCTTAGGTAGCTAGCTACCGTCGCCTTCGGATTTGAATACTGTCGATTCTCAATTGTTGCGGATCACGCGCGGCGGCGCAAGCGGGAAAAACGCTCTGAACACCGCCGCGTGCAACATGAGCGACAAAGGTGAGTATACCGAAACGAAAATAAAAAAAAAAGGAAAGAAAATATAAGAGAAACGTTCTTTCGGGAGGGAACCTAAAAAGGGAAAGAGAAAGGAGGAAAAAAGATGTATATAATTTGGGTCCCCGGGATGGCAGCTGCGTGGGTCCCGATATGCAAAAAAGGGGTTGCCGCACGGAATTAGAATATCCTCGCGGTCTCATTTGAATTTCAATCTCGCTACGCGGACAGTTTTCCTCTCGTTGCTTTTTACCCCCGGGGGCCGTTACCTATGTATCTGCCTGCACCACGGATTCTCAGGTAACCATCGGTCGAAGGGGTTGCTGTCGAACGCCACTGGAACACGGACGAGGAGAGGGAGAGGGAGAAAAAAAGGAGAGCACGCCGCGGTGCCCCATTAAAAATCCGCTGTGCCTACCTGGCGAAAGGAACGACGAACAACTTGGGGAGAAAAGGATCGTGAACGCGGCGCACCTCATTAGAGCCGCGTTCAACGTTAAATCCGATGCGCCGGGGATAGTTTTCTCTCTGTCTATCGCCACCCTTCACGGCTATAGCGCCCAGGATGGAGAAAAGGTGTCACCGCGCTGAGAATAATGCGATGGTGTCGATGCTGAATTACGAATAGGCTTATCGCGCTACGTGTGACGGTTGAACGATGGAATTTTGTTTAACGAGGTAGAGGGTAAGGGAGGAATCGTAATTTTTATGGTTTAGAGGAGAGAGAGATTTAGGAGTACTGATTGTTCTAGAACGCATTATTGTCGATTAGAATTGTTTAGTAGAAGCTGAAAATGCGTAATTCTGTTTTATTACAATTTGAAGTTCTTCGTGGAGAGTGTACCATGTTTCAAAATGAAATTCTACAGTATATTCTGCAGTATATCGTTGGAAATATGCCTTTGATCATCGGTGTGGGAGATGAAATTTCTCTTGCTATTCTGCACCAAGAACTCGTCAACTATTTACTATAATATTTTATAATGAGTTTGGTTATTAATTGGCAGAGTTAAATTCGTATGATTTAGCCAGATTTATCTTTACCTAACCCCAACCATTAAACTGAATTTTATCATTAATGCTTGCATAGCAATTCTGTATTACATTTCTTCATAATACATAACTTTTAACGAAATTTTTATTTTTATTACAACATCAATGTTTTATTTATCCCAAACATAAACCCATAATCTATGATTACATAATCACAAGTCATGACACAAATTTCTTCAGCCCCAAATATCTGCAATTCGCTTTTCCCCAATCTTCCATATTCTAACCATCCAATTTCATTCCTACAATCAAACGAACTACAAACTTACATCAAAGGGAATCCAAATATCAAACTAACGCGCCTATAAATCGTTTCACCCCATTTTCCGTAAACCTCCCCTTCCAGCCAACCTCGTCGAAACTTCGCCTCTTTCCACCATAGAATGCACAACTTGCATCATCGATACATTCCATTATCCGTATCGCGTGGCGTGCACGCGCAAACACGCGAAGATAGACGGACGAACATCGTCGAAGCATGGGAACGATGTAGACACGAGGAGAGGGTGGTTGAAGGCAGAAGAAGGGGGTTGAAAGAGGGATAAGATGGAAGGCCATAGCTGGAGGCCTTTTCTTCTGTATGGAGGCCGCTCTGTATGCTCTGTGGAGGGTACAGTCCGCGCAAAATCGACGGCCACCCCCTTCAAAAACCACCCCTATTTTCAGCGATAAAGCCACCGGAACGCAGGGGCAGTTCCGTCTGCCCGAAGAACACCCTCGGTTTTCCCGATAAAGCGGCAGACTTCGATTGGTCCTGGGGATGGGGCAGGTTGGCCAACTCGGGTAAAATAGATGTGGGCATGTGCGCTTTAGAGAGAGGATGGCAGGAGAAGATTTTATCGCGACTTTACATGCCTGCGTACCTCGAAACTTTCTTACGATCGTTGAGCTACGAGCTTTTTGAATGCAATTGAAAAAATAACTGACAAAATATTGTTATATACAGAAAAATTAGAGACAGCAGTTTCAAAATTGAAAAAATCGTATAGGATATTTGTAGAGAAATAGTGGTTATTTTGATTACGGAACGTTTAAGAATATACATATACGTATGTACGTATATAGTCTCGATGCTTAATTATAGTTGTTTATATATAGTATATTTAAATACACAGTATTGGTTTATTTGGTATATTTAAATATACAGGTGTTTGTTGTACTAGGTAGTCTTATCAGTCTCACGTGGGAATATTTGGAAGTCGATGTCGTGACCTATTAATGTAGAATCGTCATGTGTGGATGTTCAATACGAAAGGTTAAGTTGAAGAAATAATATTAGATGTGTAAATTATAATAGAGTATCCAAGATTATCGGGTTGACAATATTCACGTATAATATTTTACCCAGTTGGTATACACTATTTTACATGAATGTGTGTAACACAAGTACTTTCTCATTATGATTCAAAATTTCGTCTTATACAAATATTCAATTTCAAATAATAAGCCTCGGAAAATAATTTAAAGCAAAAATATGTACCATGAAACCGAACCAACCCAATAAAAATTACTCAGCCCTTCGATCCAACAATAATAACTCAAATATACTAAAAACGACCTTTTTACCGCAAACAGAGCGTCACGCGTCGTTAGTCAAAAACAAATCCAATTGCAGGTTTTCACCGCGTCGTACCTCGCTTCCCACCCCTTGGAATCTCTTTCCTTGGGCAAATAAAATTCTCGATATCGTAGGATCGCGTGGTGGTGGTCGGCGTCGTCGTCGTCGTTTCTCAGCCCTTCGAATTCCTTGCTCTCGAGCCGGGAAATTCACCAGGCTCCGGATTCTTGGCGGTAACTGTACGACGTCAGAAACGTCGAGTCCGTCAAGTAACTCGCTCGCTCGCTCGTCCCTCCCCTCGTCTCCTTCTGCTGCCTCCGCGTACCTCGTGTGTGGACTGCGAGTTTACCGTCGGCGAAACGATGAGAGGACGAGGACGACGGGAGGCACACGTCGACGAAGCGGGAAACTTTAGACCCGTCCGGATGCTCCGTGTGCGGTTCACGCGGCTCCACGCCTGGAAACTTTTGCCCTGCACCGCCCACCCTTAGCCCCGGGGATTTTGGTTAGAATATTGAATCTTGCAGAGTGGAGGCGCTGTAACGAGCACACTGAGCAGAGCCGGCGAACGTCGTACCCCAAGAAGACGACGACGACGCTCAACCCCCGGGACAGGTCGCGTTCGCGAACCAAATAATCGCGACGCACGAAGCCACCAGGTGAAAGACGGGGAACGTGAGACCCGCAAGAGTTAGGTTGGGTTGGCTTTGCTGTTGGGATTTTCAGTTTTTCTTGTTAGAGAGATTTCGAAGTTACAGGAAATTGATTGGAAGTTAGTTTGCTGGATGAGTGGAAGCAGAATAGTTTTCTATGGATATGATGGGTTTTGGGGTTTTTGAGAAAGCGATAGTACAAGGGAATAGTATTGGTATTAGAATTTTGACGTATAATTAATATTAGTAATATAAATACGTATATTAATACATTCTCAATATATCGCGTTAGGAAGTTTAAGTTTGTGATTTTAGTTAGGTAAATATGGCGCGTAGGTATATCGAGTAAATATTGGTTGAATAAATATAAGTTAATTGCATGCGAGGTAGGTATATCCTGATCTTGCGATATTCTTTGAGAGCGAAATGTGATCTATAGCAAGTATATATTTTTGAATATAGATTGCTTCGATATTATTATTAATATCGTAAAACATTTAATATCTTGATTTCTAAATGATTTATAATGAACTTCATTGTTGTTATAAAATGTATCTTATACGAAATAGCATGAATTAATATGATTGTTGCTTAGAATGAAAAGTATAAACATTGTCAAATATACTAAATACATAATATATTATCTATATTATATATATAATATATAAATGCTTTGAGTTGATTTCATCAAGCTAATTTAATATTTCCCTCCCGTTTGAGGGTGAATATCAAGTACAATCGTGACTACGGTTCAAACAGATTTAGCACGGAGAGAGTTATTCTGATTATACGTATATGACTAATTTGTTAGCAAATTGTACGTAAATATAACATTCTATGCAGCATTTCTCCAAGAATATTTTATGAATCAAAGATTGTTTAATCTATGTGATAATAGTTATATACTCTGACACATTTCTTCAGAATATAACTTGATTATTTACAATTACAACAAAAAGTTTTTACGAATAAAATAGAAGAATATATATATATAACCATATCAATATTATATGACCATACAATAATCATTTATATCGTAAAAAAAATTCCATTTTCATCGCCGATTTCAATAAACCTACTCAAAATAATTAAAAAGTATCTATATTCTGAATCACAGAATTTTGTTATTAAATATCAAGTAACTAAAATCAACTTATAAACCAAATAGAAAGAAAGAGAGAAAATAGTCGTTTGAATTTCAGTATGAGCAATACGGTATAAAAACATTTCTCGCCAACGTCCAAAAAATAACCGCAAACGGGACCGTTTACCAGAATCAAATTTTTTTTCGGTTCTTACCTCTAAAGAACGTTCGTAGAGGCCATGAATTATGCAGCTTGATCTCGAATTACCTTGGATTTCACTCAAGACAAAGTGGAGCTGGCGCGATAAGTAGCTCGACCGAAGTTAGGTCAACGTCGTGTCGGTTCGCGAATAAAAATTCCTCCGGTTTTTCGGGTATTGCACGACGTGGAAACGGCGAGAAAAAGAGAGAAGGGAAAGAACAACGTTGAAGCACGCGTGTATGTATGTCGACGCCGTTATACGAGCATGGTCGGAATTTTCTACTGCGGTTTTATGCCTCGTCAATGCGGCCGAATGCGAAACGCACTTTCCACTCGGTGAGTATAACATCGATTACTTTGTACGATACCGTGGAAGCATATAAAACCTCCACCGCGAAATGTTTTTTGTCGATTTCCGAATGAAAATGCGCCGAATAGTAAAAAGAATGCGCCGAACTAACCAGCTGCCACGATATTAGTTTCATTGGAAATAATAGAAAGGAGGAGAGAGTATTAGAGGAATTGATATTTGTTATAGTCTTTGTTCTACAGGTACGATGTTTCTTTTGAATGTGTTGGGATGATCATGGTTGAGATAGTATATGCGTTTTAATGTATTTTTATTATTATCCGTATTTTTAGTTCATGTAGCATAAGACGCACAGTATTTTATATCTATCGCATATTATTTATATTTAATACATATTACCATTACCTTCAACATTACTACTATACTGTATTAATATTATTTTTAATAACGTGTTTATATTAACTTTCCTATTATTTATTATCTACTAATCACATTATTAATAATTACATGAACAAAATTACAATAAAATAGATAAAATGAGGATCAAATTTCAAATAAGAAATATAACATCGTAACTATAAATATAAAATTAACTTCCTATCTATCAGTATCAATTTCTCAAACACAAATAGATCCAAGAAGTTTGTCATCCAGAAGAACCCATCTTACCACAAATTTTCCACAAATCCCCAAATCTAATTCCACATAACACCATTCTGACCTGCGGTATCTCAAATATTAATATCCTCAAACACACCACCCCCAATTTATTAGAAAAAATCACCCCACCTTTGCTTTTACCTCCTGTGTCCACCAATAGACAAGCAAGTCCAACACAGACGCGACTCATCCCGCAATAAATAATTCACGCCTTAATCGTGTCCCGTGATATTTCATCCCTTCCTCGATGCCCGCCGAACCCAGCCACCCTTCCCCATCCAATAATTCGCGCGAGCGAGTCTGGTCCACGAGACGAAACGAATTTACTTTTAATTGGCGGACGCGTGACCGTGGTGGCGCGTCCAGTACGCGTGGTCAGCAGAACCAGAACGGTGATATACGAGGGTCAGGCCATGTTTCCGCCTGTTTTGACCGCCGAGGGGGGTTAGGGCTGGGCAGCACGCCCAGGGTCAAGGGATGACCCTTTCAGACCATGCTGGTCGCGCCCCGAGACCTTAAGAGGGGCACCCATAGCACGCGCCCATAAGTCCTTTGCCCTGGTCGGAGGAAAAGGGTCCTTCGAGGCCATAGGGTCGCACTGTATACCGGTCAGAAAAGTCCAAATTATCAAAGTGTCTGCTATATATGGCGGCTCAGGTATGAGGATGAAATGGTGGCTGAAATATATGGGTCGCGGTCGAAAGTACGTTTCAACGATCTTGTAGGCCTGCTATTTTGTATCGCGGTATTGTCGTACGCCATCACCTGCCCATGGTTTCGAGTCGAAACTGGATCTACGATTTTCAGGATCGGACAGCTTTCGAAGATCGGTGTCATTTAACCGCGAAGCGTTTCTGTCGCATGACCTACTTTCGATATATATACATATATATTTGTCCTTTGGCTTTTTGGGGTATATCGAGGTTTTTCTTGAGATTTATGGATTATGTACATTATTAGGGTTTTATTTTGGAAACTGAAATGTATATTATATAATAGCGATGAAATTAGGGGATAATAAAATGTGCATGTTTTTAGAACTGACATATTATAATTGTTTTTTGATGAAATTGTAAATGGTAGCAAGAAAATACAAATTCGAAAAAGAAAATTGTATAGTTTATGTCATTGAAAATTTCTCATATATAAAGTATGAATATAGAAATTCTACAAGCTCTTTGATATCTTTGTTCAACTTTGTACTACGTTTCAATAAAATTCTTTATATGCAGCTAGGAATGCAACGTTAATCTTCTTCTAGCTTCGTTTTATATAAAAACAATTAAAAGTATTTTGCGAACAATTTGAGAGAATAATGGTTCCAGGTACTTGAAACAGATATTTGAACAATAACAATCGTATCTTTTCATCGATATTCTCAAACTGCGTTTCGTACTTGATTTTTCTATATTTGTTGCATAATAAATGTTTTAAAGCAGAGAATGCTGAGAGACTTTATTAACCATGAAATCCGCTAACCATCGTCGAGGATTATAGATGGTATAATTCAACTATTCCATCTGCGGAAATAATTTTAGAGCGAGTAGGGCGAGTCGGCGTTTGATCCAACTGGCACCGATTCTGAAGTAGCAAGCGTCAAAATGTCGTTTCCCTCTCAATCGCTACTTTCTTCGTTACGTTCTTCACTGATGGAAACAGATGCTTTAATATATGTGCAGAGCCGGAACAGGAAAATTGAATTAAATGACGGATCCAGTTCAACAAAGGGCCGATGTAATCTCACCGGCAAGTACGCACGCCACTTTACAGGCTTGTAATGGAACTCTCGGACGAATAAAAGTGGATGGCCTTATTGAAGCGAAGGGCATCGTTCTTCTTTTCCTTTGATTCTTGTTTTCATGTTGGTAAATCATCGTGAAAAGCCACTGCTCTTCTCGCAGAAAGAGAAACGCCGGAGCATCCATGACTTTATCGTTAATTGCATGTACTTACTTTCTTTTGTATGGCGCCATACTAAGAATGGTTTGTCACACAATTATGGTTATTATTGCTTTTATTGGGAGCATTCAAGTATATATTTCTCATTTCTATGTGTTTTGAAATGTGAAATTTTTTCTAATCAAATTTGATAATAATATCTATTGAATATCTGATAAATGATAACAATATCTATTTATTGATTAGAAAGAACTTCAACATTTTTTCAAATTCTAATAGACATTTCGAAAACTTTGGAACTCTTGGAAAAGGCAATTGCGGTGAATTGTACGGTATATTACATATGTGTTAGTGAATCACATTATTATATCTTATTTCTTATTTTTATTTTGAGTTCATAAATCTCGTTTGAAATATTCTGATACATATAGAAAATTTTGGCATAAGCTATATAAATGAAAAAATTAATTGAAATTAAAGCATAGAAACTTCCTCTTTGAACTTTCTCTCTCAGTATGGGTCCCGCTATTCGAAACTAGTTACGACTCTCGCGCTGGTTATATTAATTACGTGGCGATCAGTGATAATTGATAATATTACGTTCCATTATGCGAAAAATTCCCTTGATTATGCTCGTATTATCGAACTTCGAATTGAGATCAGCGTTTTATCGTCCCTATTTTTTACCATCTAACTGTTTTGAACTCGCCACTTTTATAATTATGGTATCAGTCAAATGTCAGTTACCCACGAATACCATGCTATTCTGAGAGTCTGAAAGCAGAAATTTTAATTCATGAATGTCTCAATCTCAACTTTATTTAGGGCAGAAATGAAATTATAACACTGGTTGAAATTATGTGTTCTGAATCTGTTCAACATTTTGAAATCATATAAAT
Organism: Bombus impatiens; assembly: GCF_000188095.3. Taxonomy (NCBI): domain Eukaryota; kingdom Metazoa; phylum Arthropoda; class Insecta; order Hymenoptera; family Apidae; genus Bombus; species Bombus impatiens. The sequence continues at coordinate 294,010 of NT_177234.1, read as the reverse complement.
ATTTGTGCCGGCAATTATAAAAGTGGCCAAAGTAAAGAATCTAAAAAAAAAGAAAAGTGAGTTTATCGTTTATTTTGCATTGCGTCCATTCACACTACAATAATCTGAAACCATTTTTGCAGAATAGTAGAAATTGAATCTTCGGATTGAATCATTGCGTCGTTAAACAGAATTCAGTTTATGTATCAAACGAAAAACTTTAAATATCTCGAAACGAAATATATATGATTTAGTCAACTCTTATTATCACTGACACGTTTGAGAACTTAGAATTTTGCAAATATTTTATGCATTGAGTGGTCGTTATACGCGTTCATTTAAAAATATATTTCAATTGATAAATTCACTTACACGAGTTAATCAGTAAACAATTATTTATCAAATCGATCTCTTATTTTCTATCGTAACATATAAATGTTTTCTCAATGCAAAGGCAGCGGACACGATAAAGAATGATTAAAGAAACTATTCATCGCATTGTTCCTTTCGTTTACTTGGCTTGGTTTTTCTTTATCTCGTCTTTGAAATTACATGGACCTCCCTACTTTGAATTTATTCCCATGTCGCCATTAAGAAATGCAATTCAAAAGCAGCAACAAGTACGAAATGAGCTTTTCAAGTTGCAAAGAAAGCTGATCAAAGACTGAATAGCACAGATCTCAAAGCGAAGGATTCTTTAGACCCTCTTTAACCATCGAACGAGTCGAAAACCATTGAACAGGAAAAGACACAGACATCCTTTGTTTCCGTTTTCTCCACATTTTCCTGTTGTCAACCATTCTATCGATGAACGTCAACGAAGTATTCGTTGCCCAAGAGTCTAATCCATTCTAATTATCGAATAAGAAATACAAATACCTTACTTCTCGTAAGACAGTGCAAAATTTTAATAGGATACAATAAATTTTATTTAAGGAAGACAAATTTTTTCATGTACTTATAAAGTCTAAATTTATTGAAAATAATAATATCAATATAATCTACGTATCTTATTTATCTATGCAGGAAATGATTGATATTAAAGAACTTGTCGCATAATAATTATAGATACAACAGGATAATATAAATATTTATGTGTCTACGACGCTATAATTATATGTGATAAGACAGGATAGCAATTATTTAATAACTAATCATAAATGCAGAGAAATAGTAAAAATAGTAAATAGTAACAAGCCTATATAAAATTCCTGAAAAATAGAAGAATTTTCATTTCATTCCTTCAGTTTGAGCTCCGATCTCCATACAGAGATTTAACTGTAACACGAAAATACTCTATCCTAAGGTTTATAAGTTCTCAATCAATTAACCATGAAACACCTAAACCTAAGCAAAACTCCACCGTAATTAAAAGCAACCAGCTATCGATCTCGTCCTCTGGAAGAAGTAACGGCTAACGATAATGCAACAACTTCCGCGGAGTTCCTCGTGCATATACCCGGTCGCCGTTTACTCACACGCGAACATAAACACAAACACAAATCCACAGATACGCGTGCTGTACAGTAGCCGTGTAAATATACATACACACATACACGTGCATACGCAGCGGCTATATCGACGGCAAAATAAGGGATCGCCGTGGGAGGGTGGCTACATGAGGGATGCTTCGTGAAGCCATAGACGTTCGACTGCTCTCCATCCATCCGCCCTCGTCCGTCGCCCGACCAACCCCCTCGGCCGCCACCCTTCGATATTAAAAATTTCAATATCCTAGCCCCAGGGGTGGAAAACACATAATGTATTCAGGTGACGTCCCGGCCATTCTATCGGCGAGAAAAACGTACAGTTTTTCGAGGAATCGAATCCACTCCCTCCACCCCCTTTAGCCACCCTTTCACCCGCTCCTATTTTCCCCCCTGACGGGCCGAAGCCCGGCCACCACCCACGTTTTCGACCAAACCCTCCCCAGTCCCCTCGATACCACCCTGTCAGACCATCCCCCCTCCTAACCCCACTTAGGTTTACGTGCCACCCTCCGAGGACGATGACGACGGAAGCTTCTTTGTTTCTTTTTGCCTTGCGTGCCACGTGAAACGTTTTTTTCTTTTTTTCTTCTTTTTTTTTTATTGGTTCGATGGATTGGTTTCAAAGATTTAAGGATAAAAATTGATAAGGAGGTTTGATTCAAGGTGAGACTGTGGGTGACTGGGAGTCCGAAGCAAATGGACATGAGTTAGAAGTTGACGGTGAAAATGGGATTGTGCGTTATTGCTGGTGATGTTGCTTCCAGAAAATTTTTGCTACTACGAGTCGATTGTTTTAAAAGCTGTATAGAAAACCAAATGACTTGTAGGATTTTTTTAAGTTGCAATTCCCTGCGATCAGAATTTTTACGCGGAATTTAAAGACGCAAAAATACACAGAATATTTTGAAAATCGTCAGACTTTACATTTAATCGTATAAATAACACCACACTCTGTTTCTTCCCGATAATAACCATCTCCATCTTCCTCCTATTTCAAAATTACTAAATTTTGACTTTAATCATGAGGGCAGAAATACTCCTCTTTTTCCTTTCTCACAAATAATATCCAAAAACCTCTACCATTTTCATCTTCTTCCCTCGTAAAACCACCAAACATCAATCTTCTTCAACAAACCCTAAATATCCACCTATATAAACCTAACCGAGACCTCTACACACCTGAACCCTGTCATACACGTTCTCCGCTGCTCCATCAAAGAAACTCCGTACCAATTCTCCGATCGCTAGATCACTGCGGTGTTTGAATGGCGTTCGCAGAGATACGATTTCCCTGTCGTTGCAGTCACGCGCCCCGTATCCGGTGCCGAGAAATTGGTAGAAAGTGAATGCTGGAAATCAAGAACCCCCGGTTCAGGGCCGTCAAGGGACGTGGCCACGTGGAGAATGGGGATGGTATTCCATGGATAGTGGAATGGTTCACGGGGCCGCGATTCTAAACAACTTAACGATAAAATTTATAGTTCCACAGCACGCCTACCCTCGCGGGGCTTTGGTCGTAAAGGAGATCAGAAGAGGAGAGGGAGAAGAGAACGAAGAAACGAAAAGGGAGACTGGAAGAGACCTCAGCCGTACATAGGAGGTCTCTTGTACAGGACTTTTACCCTGCAGAGTTGCGTCGTAATTTATGGATGCCGTTCCCTTATCCGCAGGATACGAACTCCACTCTCCCCACACGTTTGCTGTCCTTCTATCGATCCTATATACCGCGACGAAACGGGTGTCCAGAAAGTTCGCGTGTCCTGACGATCCTACAGATCCTTAAGCACTTTTCTGCGAGGTTAAGGAAAGCGAAAGTTAATTCAGCAGCGGAAGCGAGACGGGAGATTTGTAATTCAGATTTTTCAGATCGCTTTCTCCTTTGCCCCTACTTTCACGTAACTCTCTCTCTCTCTCTCTCCCTCTCTCTCTTTCTGTCTTATTCTTGTCCTTATTCTTACGCTTCTTCGTTTTCTACCGAGGCTTCGCTGCTCCTTTTTCTTTCCTGAATTTATGGAGAGAGTTTCATCGACGCGGGAACTTTTCATCCACAACTTGCCGCGTATCTCGGCAACCGGTGAAAGTCGCACGCCACGCTACATAATTGGTCAACTTTTACGTCTTATAGATCAATCTGAAAAATATCCAACTAACGAACTTATTCTCGTCCTCTTTCAAATTCGTTTATCCATTTATTCTTACACTCTTTTTGTTTCTCAACTAGAAGATTTCATTTCTCACGCGCGTTTATTTCTTAATGGTAAGTGAATTCTCAAGAATTCTTCCTGCATTGTAGAGCCACCCGTTACATGTCGAAACACACCCTGTACAGAAATGCTTGGTTTGCCAGAGCGTGCGCTCGCGTTCCTCGCTACGTGTTTGCACGTGCACGTATGTATGTTTCTGCTCGCGCGTGTGTGTGTTAGTCCACCCTCGAGGGAACGGTGGTGTGGCAGAGTGGATGAGGGATGGAGGGCAGGGGGAGAGGCGAGGGCGGCCGGTGAAACCCAGATAGAGAGCGGGACAGAGACGAGACCGAGGGGTCCCCTCGGTTCGACGAACGAGGAACGCAGTTGAAGTTCGAGGAGGGTGCGAAAAGGACGGGTGTACAGCTGGGGAGACAAACATAAGGGAGACTGGGAGGGTATGAGCGAGAGGGCAGGAATACGTGGAGGCCCGTCTTATATTGATTTCTGTCCACGCCACCCCCGC
>NT_177234.1:289070-289334 GCF_000188095.3 Bombus impatiens | reverse complement strand
CAGCCCCTGCGAACCACCCTACGCAGTCGAGCCAGGAGGCAGCGCCAAGCGGAGCAGGTGTGGGGGTTGGACACAGGAGAGACAGTGTGCGAGAGATAGGAACGGAAGGGAAGGAACAGAATGCCGTGCAGAATAGAGAGCAAAGGACAGAATGTGGAAGAGAGATAACTAGAGAGACACGGAGAGACAGAGAGAAGACTCTGCTCGCCGCACTTTCAACGGGAGAGGCCCTCGGGGGTGGCACTCTGTCACATTCAACCCCCG
>NT_177234.1:285009-288946 GCF_000188095.3 Bombus impatiens | reverse complement strand
CGGTGGTGCCGATGGTAACGGTGGTACGAGGCAAGCTAGATCGGAGGGCGGGCTGACAGAGGGTGAGTTTCGTCCGGCCGAAGCACACCTCGATCGATTGGGCTTGTCCAAGGGTGGAAGAGGTATCCCGTCTCTCCTCCTCCTCCTACTCCTCCTCCTACTCTTCTTCTTCGCTTCCCCCGCGCCGTTCACTCAACCTCACCTTCGCCACCACACCACACCGCCACCCTCCTCTAACCGGCCCAGCCTCCCCTGGTTTCGCCTCTCACCCTCTCCCTCCCCTGTAGTCATCCCCCTCGGCCTGGCGAAGCCCGAGAGTTGAGCGTCACGCGTACACGTATACGATGTGCCTTTACGTACACGTACGTGTATGGCGAGGGGTTACCATGGCAACCCACCCTCACCACGGGGATGAAACGCCATTGGCCGGCGCAGGGTCTCGACCGATCGTGGCCCACCCCTGTGTCTGTCTTTGTATCGGCGTCTACGTATGCCGTGTAGACCTCTTCTCGTAGAGAAAAGGGTGAACCAGCACTCACTTTCTCTAGCCAGTGTCCATCGATGGAGCTTTCTAGTTTTCTCTTCTTTCTTTTTCTTGTTTGCCCTTCACGTTCAGACAATAGGGATGAGATTGTTCTTTGGCGGAGACTTTAATGGTTGTTGTTAAGCTGGATGAATTTACGTAGATGCAGATTCGCTTGAGAAGTTCGTTGATTATTCGCGATTTTTGTGGTGTTTTGTTTGACTTTTGAAAAGAGGGATTGGGGTTAATAGCTGTTTGATGGTTCTCTTAATGGAAAATGTGAACTAGCGTTCACTTTCTCTAGCCAGCGTGCGTTGACGCAACTCTGTATTCTTTGTTATTCTTCACATTGTTGAAACAACGAGGATAAAACTATTCTTTTGTAAATTTGAAAGAGAAGGTTAAACATAATTTTCAAAGCAGAGTATAACATGGTATATATCTGTAATATAATATAAAAACGAATAATACCAGAAAAATTACGACGATCTGACAGTTTTTCTATAATTTACTTTTACCTCGAAAGGATTAATGAATCTTCTAATAATAATAAAAAAAAACACGATCTGGTTTAAAACGACTGAAAGAACGCTTAAACTGAACGAATTTACGTAAATAGGAGAGAAATAAAAACTTTATTGATTGATTCCGGTTTTTCTAGATTTCTATTTGACTTTTAGATGGAGAGATGGGGTCGATAATTCTTCCTCGACAATCTCCTCTTGGCCAATGTCTTGTTTTATTCTCGTCCCCGATGCGTTCGCCCGTCTGCATCCGGAGACGCGACTTACAGGTGGCTTGTTTATCACCGGCGACGCGTCGAGAAAGAATAATTACTTGCCGGAAGTAGGAGTACCGCGATTTCAGGGTTCCAGCAGGTTCCCATGGTTCTGTTCTTTGACCGTAAATTTTATTTCCGTCAACATTGTCGTCGGTCGAAGCTACGGAAGAATGTCTTGATATATTTTGGCAGCGGTTGCAGGAAAGCACTATCTTTTTATATTTTGTCGAAATAAATCGATAATTAAAATGTTCTGGATTCTGCTTATTTTGTAATATTGAATTCGCGTGATAATCATTGAAAATATCATAACAATAACTGGATTGTTAAATTGAATCAGTATAGGAATATATAATATTGGAATAGTACACATATAATTCACATTAATTCACATTTTTAAAATTTTTCACTAATTTTACATTTTATTAAATACGTAATTATGAGCGAAATATAAGAAAGGAATCATAATCAAATTGTATGTAAAATTTTATGCAAAAGTTTTTATTTTGACTTCAGTTTGTTTTTCACTTCATATTTTACTAAATAGGCAGCTATGACAAATGTAAACGTCCAGAACAATTAATAGAAATTTAAGTTATTAATTTAAATGCGATGATAATGTGTAACTATGATAAATCAAAAAATATTGCCAGATTTAAAAGAATTTTTTGTTTGATCTAATATTTTACTAAATAAACAATTGTGAAAGAAGCTTAAATGTGCTGGAAACGTAGAGATTCAGGAAAATTGAGAAGAAAGAGGTTGTTCCAGTGCGAAACGTTGAATTTAAGGTAGAGACGTCCGTGTAAAATTGTTTGGAAACGAACAACGTTGAGAGTGAAAAGTAAGAGCTGCGGTGTAAAGTAATAATCGCGTCCGTTAAACTCTGGAAAGATGTCGAAGGTCGGAGAGTACTTTTCGAACCATGATTTTGTTTGCTCGCGCCAGTTTCCTCGTTTTTGCTCGAGTAAATGGCGAAACTTTATAAAGTTTGCAACATCGGGTAAGTTTCTCGGAGGCGGAAATACCAGAAGCTCTCCTTCGACGATCGTCCCGTTTAGAACGGAAACGAGGGATCTTCGCGTTACGCTTCCAATTAAAATACATATAAAATTGATGTGTTTTTCAGGTTTTTTTAAAGAGAGTAAGTAATTCAAATATTTTGATGCTATTTATTTGTGCTATAATGTTATTATATAGGCTGATGCAATATTAGTAGAATTGTATTCGACAATATGACAATATTGATATTACTAAGAATTAATAGGTAAATAATTAGTGAGATTTTAAGAAAGTAATTAATTTGGATGTTTTGCTGTGTTATTTGTGTTCATGCGATGTTAGTAAAGTTTTATTAAAAGTAACTAACATTTGATTTTTGTACAGACTTCTGAATTTCTACTGTACATAATAGAAATTTCTTTTAAAATTTATGAGGTGATCTATTACATCCTTTTGCCTTATACATTTTGAAGTAAAGTCATTTTTTATATAGTTTGGAACCTGAATTTTTACATTCATCGTATTTTTAGATACTTATCGTTAGATGACAACAAAATTCTTAAAATTTCGATAAAGTCTTATAAGAATCAGAAAAGTCAAATACATATCTGGCGAATCTCATCTCTTTTCATTCACAGAGCGAACAAGTCACAAATAATCTCAAAGGAAGAATAAAATCTGCTAAGAGAATTGTACCTCTTAAAAATTCCTGAGACATTCTCACACGTCTCGCGTTAACATCATCCAGCATCCACAAAATCTCCCCTAAAGAACCAACGGAGAGAACTACACAATTGTCTGAGAGCGACGATAAAATGCTGGGTTGAATGAAATTAACGAGCGGGCCGTTATCGAAGGCGGTTGTGGAAAATGAAATGATCAGCTGACGGTAAGAGTGTCGAGGTCGAGAGGTTCGGGTCAGGGCACGGAAGACGTGGAAACTTTCTGTACAGTTGGCGAAGAGTCGGGCGAGAAAGGGTGCTAGGAAAGCGTAAGAAAAGACGTGGCTGATACTTCCAGTTGCATAGAGAAGTCTGGAAAGAAAAGGGTGGCTGAAGTCGTTCGCTGAAGAAAGAGCGGGACCAAAGTTGAAGGAAAAGGCGTAGATGGTTGGAGGAGAAAACGAGACAAAGAGAGAATTACGCTTTTCACGATGCCGCGAACGCGCCGGAGAGGCGCGCTGGATTAGATTCAGGGGTGCCTCGCAGTACCCCCCTCCCTCCCATCCGAAGAGAGAAAAGGAGCATAAAGGAGACGGAGAAGGGCGGAAGTCATAAAATAATTTAACCCACTTTAAGAAGAAAATTAACAGAATGGCGAAAGTCTTTAAGATTCCCCGCAACTCGGTTTCCCCGTTCCAGCTTCCGGCGCGCGCCTCCACTCACCCCGTTCCATCCCCAACTTCCTTCAGCTTCTGTCGTTTTTCCTCGTTCCACCATCGTCTTCGCCACCATTCTTCCTCTCTTACCCTCTTATTCATTGAGCACCCCCACTACCAGTAACGGTGGCTCGCCACTTTCTTCATTGACTCTTTCTTTCTACTACGAGAGAGCGTACTACGAGAGTTGGTTCTCCTTCTTCGTTCAACCTTTGTCTCTCTCCCTTGTTTCACCGTCTTATTTCGAGGCGTG
>NT_177234.1:281141-284391 GCF_000188095.3 Bombus impatiens | reverse complement strand
CACGCCTGCCACCTCTGTTTTTTCTCTAATTATGAATGAAAACGCCGCCGCTCCGCTGAACATCTCTTCAACCATCTTGGCCCTCCTTCGAGCAAGCTCTTGCTCTTTCCACGATGCTTTAAGTTCACGGAACGACTTCCTCCGCGACCGCCTTTTTCCTACCTTCCTTGGGACGGCTTCTCCACGGCCAACTCTTCAGCCTTGCTGGCCCCGTTACCAGATGCTAAATTGCATTGTTTTCTGGGTCGTCTTGGAACGTTTTTGCTAGAGTGCCTTTTACTGGATTGACTTGTTCTCCTGTGTTAGGCGCTTTGTTTAATAGTTGCTGTTGTTTTTGGATTGCTCGTGCGATGGTTTTGAAGTGATTGCTTCTTTGGAACTGTGTGTTTTGGACGCTTTGAGGGATAAGTGGATGAAACAGTCGGTTTTCAAGCGGCAAAAGATGTGTCGGAGTTTCTTCTTCGTGAAATGTCATGTTATTTGCTTGCAGCGTTTTATCATTTTCTTGCGTTACAAATGGATCAAATGGTTTCGGCTATACGAAGTTATTCATAATATTAATTATCTATTGGGACGTAATTGCAGTCAGTATCAGGTTAAAGACTGTGATCTACTTAATAACAGAGTAGTAAACGATTACTTTGCATTGATGGTGCACATTTAACACATTGAAGGAAGAAAAGGAACGATAGGGGAGGGGAAAAGGGTGCAGAAGAGCAACGTAAAATTGGCAAAGGAAGAAAGAGAGCAAAGAACGAAGATAGAAAGCTACGAAAGGAAAGAAACTACTATAAACATTAATTAATCTTACAGATGTGACGGGGTTGATTTTCCCGCAATTAAATCGACGATAAACCCAAAGGAAATAATCAGAAAACGAAATCTTAATAAAATAAACGAAAGCAAAATAGAAGAGATCTTAATAAAATAATACGAAACATATAAAGAAATGGGTAAAAATTACGAATAATATTCGTGGAAGGAAAGAAAAAATAATAAGAAATACGAATGAAATGGGTGCTTAATCGTAACAGGGGAAGTTGAGCGAACGATTTCGCGGATGGCTTTGTTTTCTTATCGTCGCTACAAGTGGTGGTTCCGTTGTCGCGCGCCAGCTGACCCACTTTTACCCCTTTTTTCCCTCTAATTATGAATGAAAACTTCGGCAAGTGTCGCGCAGAGGGGTTGGAGGAGTAAAAAAGGGGGAGGGGGTGAGTGGAAGAAGTGGAGAGGGAAACACGCGAACTCTTCTTTCGTCGCGCCGACTCGGCTAGTGGGTACTTTTAGTTTTCCTCCCTAACCTTTCCACCCGCCCCTTCTCCTCTTTCTCCTCCTCTCACGTCCGGAAAACTCGCTTTCCACGGGAAAACCGCATTATCGTAAAGTTTGACGTTCCCTGTCGCGCGCCGTTTTGCCGCTGACAGTTTGTACTCGTTTTATTCCGCAGGATAAAGCGCCCACGGACCTAAAACAAAAGCGTACACGCCGCGAAAAATATCTCATAGCAAATTTATTCATCCGATTCTGGTAGGATGATTCTTGCAAGAAATTGGGACTCGAAGAAATTTAAATTTGGCATTCCTTCATTTCTTACACATTTGTTTTATTTTATTCTAGTAAGAATGTTAATCGCATAAAATATATTGATAAATACATATGTTTACGTGTATAATAAATACTGACAACTTCAAAATGTTTTAGTATACGTATGAGAAGCGTGTATTGATCGATATGCATTTAGATCCTGGTAATAGTATGATTATGGTACAGTCTTCTTATATCTTTTTCGGATCGGATCAAATATTTTTTGAGCTATATGTGAACTAGAGAACAGGAGAATTTACAATGATATCAATCACATTTACGTACGAGGTACATCACATTTAATCATATTTTCTCTCAGCTGTTTTATCACAACAATCTAATAATTCTCTTCTACTAATCTCATTGTTAGACAACTAATACATCAATTAAATTACGGCATCCAACATCCGCAATCTTAAAAAATCGAACAAGCAGTAATACTCGTTTCTTCTTTAAGCAAACGAGAAAATAGAAACTACCAAATTCTAAATCTTTTTTTTTTGTTCGAAACACATTCTTCGTCCGAGAAAGGCTCCAATTAATAGATTATTCTTCCAGAGAAATATTGAAGCAAGTTACAAGACACGAATCAAACGCAAGCTCGGAAGCGGCTTATTAGAAGCAAGCGCATCGCTTTAGTTTCAACGTGATTCTATCAATTAATATGTTTCATGGGACATGACACACACATTGTATATTCACGGGAATAGTGCGTTTAATTATGAAACGGTTATCATTGCCGCAAGTACCCGCGATAATCGAGAATCGCCAGGGCCCCATTTTCCATTATAAGGGCATAAGCCAAGGCATGCCTATGGGGTTTGTTTTCATCTCATCCGTTAGCCTGCTAACTAGGGAAGACGAGGCCAAGACGTTTAATCAAAGTGGAACAAATATTCATCCAAAGAAGTAGTACAAGTAGAAAAGAAATGTATCGATATACACATATGTGTGTGTGTGATTGTGAATAAAAACAAAGAAAAAAGAGTAATTTCACAACCAAGCCATCAACGAATCCCCGATAAAAATACTTGGATGAATATTTGAAGAAATCATACAGATAAAAGAAGAAATTAATAGGAAACAGAGAAGAAAGGTGAGCATGCGAGACGGATACATAAATAAAAAAATTAATTGCACTACCTGATATCTCAACCAGTCCTCGATCAAAACGTTCAATGAAGATACAGACAACAATCACTTAAAAAAATTACATGTATGAAGAAGGACTTAATAAAAAAAAAAAACAGAAAAATAAAAGAACAGAGTTTGAATAGGTCAATACGTAAATAAAAAATAAAAAAAATTCAATTTCATAGTACAATCCAATTAACGAATCTTCGATCAAAATATTCGATCAGAATACAACGAATATTCGACAAAACGGCTAGCGTTCAAGGGGGTAAAGAAGCGATCGGCGTCGGGACGCCGCGACGGATGAACAATTTATCCGCCGCGCCGGATGAACGATTTATCCGCCGCATTCGCGTCGACATCGCCCCGCGACTTGCTGTAATTACTACGCCGTGTTTAAGTGGCACCTCATCGACTAATTAGCGAAGCTATCGCTGCCATTTTAATAGAACACGGACAACCGTTCGCGGCAGACCGTGATCCCTGGGCTGTTATTGCGGCGTGAGCCGCGTCGCGTCGCGCTGAAATCTCG
>NT_177234.1:266844-280993 GCF_000188095.3 Bombus impatiens | reverse complement strand
GAGCCGCGTCGCGTCGCGCTGAAATCTCGCGCGACGTCCATGGGGCTTGAATATTTTACGAGCGTCGGCCGCTGGAACAAGGGGGAGAATGAATCGGAGACAGAATTGGGCGCAAGCAACGGATGAAACTTTCAGCCGTCTTGTTGCTCAGCAACTCGGTACCTGCGGATTTAATCGGGCCGTTTCTGTTTCCTTTCGCGAGAAGAAACATAGAATTTTCAAAATTTCAGCAGGGTAGTAGAACTGTTGGTGTCCTCGTAATGGTATTTTGAGGTGGTTGAACGTCGAGGATCGACGAGATGGAAGTATTTTGGGGATTAATTGACGGAGGGGTTGTAGCAGATGGAGGAACACGCGACACTGGGGTGAATTAATTGGGAATTTTCTCTGATTTTGTTATGTTATTCGGATTTAGAGAATCAGTAAGTGTAGAGAATATAAGAATTAGCGAGTTTGATGATAAATCGTAATTTATAATTGTTTATAAAATCAAAGTGTGATTGTGATGTTTTATCTAAAATGTTCTTTACAGTTTCAAGATTTAAAAATGTTAAGGTTGAGGAATGAGTTTCATTTGAGTTTTGTTGGGTGTGTGTTAATTTTGATAATAAATAGTTATTTCTAATTATGTGTGAAATGAAAACGTTGTGACATCTTGTGTAGATATATGTGGAACATTTTCTGGCATTTCAAAATTGAGGAAAGTTGAGATTGTCGAATGAGTTGAATTATTTTCTATACGTTTTTGAAGGGAAGAATTATTACATCAAATTATTTAAACGTTTAACTTTCATGTTGTTTTAAATTTTTTATTTCTGTACGTGTCGATGTAGCTAAGACGAATACAAAGTTTGTCTTAAGAAACTGTTCCATCGATTAAAATTCATTTAAAATGATCATTCGATGAATCTGACTTTTAAAGGTATTTTTCGTATCCGTCAAACACGCAATTTCCGATTTCTTTTCGAATCTACGCAGACGAGGGGTCGAGAAGAGAATTAGTCAGAGGTGATTCCCGTTTATCGACGATCGTCAGAAGGGTCGGATAACGTCGTTAGCCATTCTCGTCCCGCTTGCGTTTCCAGATCTATATGGCTAATTAAATCCATTGGTGTGTCGTGCACGCTTGACGAACCTCGATCGATCGATCGATCGATGAAATCGTTTTATCGAATGTTGATTGGTGTAATGAGACTTCGCTTCTTTAATTTCGCGGTTACACCATGGGAAATGATATTCAATTTTCTCGACTTCTCCAAAGCGAGAGAACGACTTATCTCATGTTTAAAGGATTTCATGAAATAATTTTATCCATTATTGCACGACTTCGATTGAAAGGTGAGTATGTAACTTTAGAGTTAATTTTTTTTATTTAAATATTTCGTTGTCGTTTTCAGATTTGTGCTGTATATGATAATTTGTCATAGAAGATCCTAAGTTTCAATGAGTGTCTCATCCCATAATTTCTAAAACTTGGGTCTTATGTATCGTACTCATCATTATGTATTGTATCGTGTGTATTATACTTGTAGCTATCACTTATATATATTTCGCGACTAACATTCTTATATATGGATATTGTTTCCTAGCGGTTTCATGAGCTGTATGATAAAAGGAATCTTTATATATTGCATAGCGTATGCACGAGATAAATATAATCCAAAAAGATAGATAAAATATAGATACCCATTCTTTTTACACAATAATTTACCATCTAATGATATTAAAGTTACAAGTGTAAAAGTTACAATTTGAAAAATATAATTATCTCGTTCACAATTTGACAATAAGTAGAACGGTTAAATAACTTGTGATTTATAAAACTGCCTTTTAAACTTTCATTTGTTCTTTCAGTATTATTTAAAAGAATTTTACATAGGAGACACAAAAAATCACGACAAGTAAAACTTCAAAACGCACCCACAAATCTCTAGAAACCTTCTCCTCATTATCACGTATACATATAAAGTTATCCATCATTCCGTAACCTGTTCTCCCGTGCACCCCTCGACTCGATCATGACGCCCGAGTCAGCGCGAATGTAAATCAGACGAGAAAGCTGCCACGATGGAACAAGCTTGGCCACTCGCGAAACCAGTATTTCATACTATCCATTGGTCTCTCGTTCACCTGTTATCCTCTAAAAACCTGTTCCCTACTACTCTCCAAAATTTCAACCATTCTACCTACACTTCAGTATCCGTTTAATCAGATTACACCGCTATAGACTCAAAAAGGGGAAGCGCGGGGGGAGGGTAGTTTCCCAGAAAATTCGTCGATAACTAGAAAGAGAAAAGGAAAGGACAAGCCAAGCCGGTTTTCAATTTTCGATGATTCCACCGAATTCGGTAACAGTGTTAGCGGGGTAGAGAGTGTTGGCATCGTGCATCCAGCCACCCCCAGCGTCCCTCTGCTTTTGCGGTGGCTGTTCACCAAGGTATATAGGGTGGCTGCCGCTTCGTCGAGGCTTTAAGACAGCGTGTGTGGGAGTGGGCGTGGCCATGGGGTGGCCGTTGGCCAATCAGCAGCCGGCAGTTGCTGGCCACCCCCGACCCACGTGGTCCACATCCCCCAACATACATATTGATCTCGTGGTCCTTGCCGACCGCCGCGCCGCGCCAACCCGCTCTGCCACCCTTCGCATCACCCATTCCTATTCTACCTCCCAGTCTATCTCTTTTTATCCAATGTTCGTTCAACTGAGAGTGTCCTTTTCTATGTACCGTGTCCCTACCCCCGAACGTGTCCCTTCAACCCTCGTCGACGATCCCTCGACGACCGAGAGAGAGAAGGTCGTGTGCCTGACCAGCGTGCAAGGAAATTTTGAAAGTAAGCGGCGGCGTCTGGTTTTTCACGGACCTCGTTTCACCAACGGGGGTGGGTTGGCGAGAGGCGGTAGAACGAGGAGCACAGAGACGTCTCGTTTCCGACGGCGTTACCGCGTTGAGTCGCGCGGAATAGAGATTGTTCGAGCGATGGAACGACTCCGGTCGAGACACAAGGTAGCTGTTTGGCGAGGATGAGAAAAGAGGAATGGGGCTGATTAATTGTTTGATGTACGCTATCAGTGAAAAATAGAGTTGTTTAAAAAAGTATTCGAATACCAGTAGAAATTTTTTATGAAGATAATCTATTAATGAAACATTTTGGAATTTCACGAGCACCGTAGTGATTATGTAAGTAAAGTTTAAGACAATTCTGTAAATGTACATAGAAGCTAGAAAATATTTGGTGCAAGTATATATTCCGCAGCGATCATAAAAGTAATCAAACAATCGATTATTTATTATATTAGTAGGCATCGATATTCTGTCTTTGCGTCTTCGTTATTTCGATAAACTGTTTATCCGCAAATTGGATGATATAGTACTCCAAAATTTAGAATGAATACATAGGTAATCCTAAATCATTATCGTCAATGTCATTTCAATATCATTTTCAATGATATTCTAGTCGAATGAATTATCTGTGTATGAAAATACGAGGTTATTCTATGATATGGTGTAGTAATAAATTAAATTAGTTAAATAATGGCTATACACACTCGAACGCCTATGGTTTGTACAGCCAAAGACAATTTGCTATTTGTCTGACAACTTATGACACATTCCACTTGCAATTATAGAAGCAAAATTTCTAATGATCAAATATTCTTTACATTCTCTACATATTAAATATGCTGGCTCTATATTTATAAAACAAGAGTATACTATGTTCCTACTGTTCTTTTTCTGCAATGAATATATATTGTTTAGAGAAACACATTGTTCCTTAATAATATGCCATGCCAGATGAACTATTATACATAGAAATCGATAAATTTTGGGTATTTTTATAGATATGATGTATAGTTATTATTTTATAGTGATGTATAATTGTTTGATTGATGTATAATGTGTTTTTTGTGGGATGGGGGGGGGGAAGGATATATGGTAATTGAGATTCTAGTTGGCGGCTTAATAGTGCTATGAACATTCAATTATTGCTCTATTTGAGCCTCCCTCGATTAATTCAAAGGTTCTTGGATCAAGTAACCAGCTCGTTCCGCATTCTTCGCTCCTGCTGTCTATTATGTCGCGCTCGCCTTGGTAAATAAGGAGTGAGATTTTCTGGGAGATTAATCGATGTAATTTCACTGGAAAGCTGCTTTCTCTTCTTCAGAATTCTTGTCGAACGGGGAACGAGTTGCTGTCGATATTTTTGAAGTTTAAAGTGAATTAGGGAATCTCCTTCGGACGAAACTTTAAAGCTGTTTTAAGGGATGGGGGGGGGGGAAGGATATATGGTAATTGAGATTCTAGTTGGCGGCTTAATAGTGCTATGAACATTCAATTATTGCTCTATTTGAGCCTCCCTCGATTAATTCAAAGGTTCTTGGATCAAGTAACCAGCTCGTTCCGCATTCTTCGCTCCTGCTGTCTATTATGTCGCGCTCGCCTTGGTAAATAAGGAGTGAGATTTTCTGGGAGATTAATCGATGTAATTTCACTGGAAAGCTGCTTTCTCTTCTTCAGAATTCTTGTCGAACGGGGAACGAGTTGCTGTCGATATTTTTGAAGTTTAAAGTGAATTAGGGAATCTCCTTCGGACGAAACTTTAAAGCTGTTTTAATGATCGTTCTTGTTAAATTATTATGTGACTCGGGCGAGAGTAATTTTACCCGAAAATTAAAAAAAAAAAGGAAGAGAAATAGCTTCAAAACTTTGATGACTCCCTTGTGCATTGTAACGACGTACTGGTCTTATTATGTCAGTTATTTTCGATATAAGAAGCATGAAATTTATAACAATTGTTAACAAGTTTTATGATTTCTTCATAATCTTCTCATATATTTCACAAATTCCCAACCTCTTCGTAAATTTCACATTATTCTCCAATAAATTTGAGAAATTTCATAAATCGCTGACTCCTTAATAACTTATGTCTACCCACAAATTTGACAAATTTGTGAGCTTTTTAAAAATGTCCATAAATTTCACAAACTAATGACTCCTTTATAACGTCTAACAAATTTTACGTGGCTATCTGAGGATCTTTGGACGATCGAAAATTAATCTTCGTCTCGATAAAGGTCTTCGTCCTGGCGGTGGCCGAAAATGACATTTCTCCCCTGTCGAAAATCCCAAGAATTTTCCCGATTCTTCCGGTCCAAAGGTTCGTCGATTCTCGTGAATCTTTAAACGACGTCACGTTCGTTGTCAGTTTACCACTATGAGGTGGGTCGTTTGCGCGTGCAAATTTCGTGCACAGTAAGATGTTTCCTTTCCAACCCTTTCGTTTCGACGTTTCACGTTCTGTTCCAGTAAAAGATTCATGCTTGCAACCTAAGGGCATAGAGGACGACAGTCCGTCGAGTAATCGAGTCATTTAATCGACTCGAAATAACCGTCCAGCTATCGTTTTCGCGGACGATCGTTCAGCATCCTCGAAGTAGTCGAGAATCCATGCAAAATTCATTCGGTTTCGATCGTCTCGATTTACGTAGAATTTTAGTTGGCCTACTTGCGACTTGATCGAGAGGATGAGCATATTGTGTGTACATTGAGGAATTTCTCGTAGTAGTTTGAAATATATGACGGGATTCGCAGAGATTGAATATAACAGAAATGAAAAGAGTCGTGGGTTTTAAATCAGTTTTCAAGCGTATGGTAAACTGTAAGGGAAGTAGAGAAATTCGTATGTGAAAATTTATTCTTTCAAGTAAGAATATATTTTAAGTGTGTAGTAAATTGTAAGGGAGAATGAGAGGTCTGTAATAGATATCGGTAATTTGCAATCTTAAAGATACATTATACTTAAATTATGTATTAGTATAATATATCATATACACGCCCAATAAATGGTACCACTACTTTTGCAAGACTACTTGATGCTACATTATAAGACTAAATAATTGTATTAAATAATTTTCTAGTTGCCTAATTTATCATTCATCGCATCATTATACTTGCTCTTTGACGTGAAACTAACAGGGACAAAAATTGTATCATTTTATATGATAAAAGGCCTATATGTCTCTAAAGTGCACATGTTCGATAAAATTAAAATCAAATCTTTTATATTCCCGTCGGTATTAATACCAAGAACCGATATAGAAATATTTCCACTATAGAAATAACAAGATCTTCTACAAAGATTATGTGAAACCAGCATGCAGCGTACGTGACAAATTCAATGTGTAGTAAACGTAATAAACCAATAGGTAACAACCCATCATGATTCGTACAAAAGCAAAGAAGACATCGAACAGAACGGGCTTGCAGCGGTTCCAAAAAACGGTCTCATTGGGCTAACGAGAAGCGATCGCAATTGCAGCGAATAATAGCGAAACGTTTCACGGAGAGCAGCCGGTACGACCTCCCGAGGTCCATGAACGAGCGATCGAACTCCGCCGCTGCTGTCAGTTGCCACGACGCACGACGCGCGTTTCAAGAATACAAAAGGGTGAAGAAAAAGGGAGAAACATGAGAAAAGAAAGAAGGGAAAGGAAAAACAGCGGCACGGGTCAGCCGGTGAAACAAGAGCAAGAAAGAGAGGAGAGGCTCGCGGACAGAGAAAAAAGCTGGAGGAATAACAAAGCTACCCGTAGTTCCCACAAAGGCAAAGCCTGACCTTCCACCCCCCCAATGCAACCCCTTTGGCTTTCTGTCGCTCCGCTGAAACAATGCCGACGACGGTAAAACAAAGAAATAAACATGAAAAGACAAAAGACGGCCGTTTGAATCCATAATTTGCCCCCGCGTTGCCTTTTGTTTTTAGGGACCCCGTGCTGTCTCTCTCCTCTCCACCGGGCCTTTTCTAGGCCGTTACCTTTCCCTTCGACTAACATAACCAGACACGAGTCCCCTCCCCCCCCCTGTGAACCGTGAATTTTACGGTTACGCCGACGTCGTCGAGCTCTAAACCCTTTCCTCCCTTTCGAGCGAGTTCTTGAGGTAGGTCTTGGCGAATGCTCTGCTTCTCGTGTTTGATGTAGTGTCGCGTAAGAAAGAGAGAAGTTCGGTGTTGATTTAATTGAAGTGGAATAGTTTGGCGATGATAAGTAGATCGCGAATTTTTATGCAGTTTTATATTTTTGTAGACGACACATGACTAAGAAAATGGAGCATAGAAATTTATCGTAAGTATTAAATATTATTGGTATTTAATGTCAAGTATTTTGGTTTAGATGATTCATATATAGATTATCTATAAGTGTTTATTACCAGACTGAGACTATTCATGGAAATTGGTGTTTTTATGAATACAACGAAAGCGGTGAAATCTTCTTACTATTTTTAATTTCTTTTAATTTAATAAACATATTTCGCTATTATGTACTTTATCGCTTATACAACATTGTATGAATAAATTTCTACTAACTAGAATACATATACCAACTAGAATAGAATTAAAAAAACAATCGATCGAGTCACGTTATTATAAACGAATGTATAAAGCAATAATAATCTCTTGAACATTGGTAGTTGAATCTTAAGGTTCACTGTGCGTATCAAATTATACGGCGAAGAAAATTAAAACGTTTTTTATCGTGTTTCAAAGGTACAAATTACTTGTGCGACGTCGATGAGAATCGATTCGAGATAGGTAACGAGGGAACGTCTTTAAAGGCCTTCGAGGGGGCGGCAGTTCAATTAAGAGACGGCTTTCTGCGAAGAGTTTTCAAGGGCGCGCACGGCGATCAAAGAAAAGCAGGCCGCGTAAAATTCCTCGAGAAAACTTTTCAACGGTGAACTCTTTCCTCATTTCGCGCGCACTTGAATTATTCACAAGCTTCTTCTTCCCGCCTTTGTTTCTGGGCCAGGGTCGTCGTCGTCGTCGTCGTCGTCGTCGCAACGATCCCCGGTCGACGAACTTTCTCTCTTAAGTAAGACATTTTTCTAACTACTTCGCGCTATTCACCGGGATCCAGCGCGCCACGACGCGTTATTTAAGCGGACCCGTTCGTTCGTTCAGCGACTCTTAGCACGTGGTTACTCCTTCCAAACCCCTCCTACCCCATTCCGCTCTTTTACTTTTACTGCGACAACTTTCTCCGTGAATTTATTACGTGCACTGAATTTCACGCGAGACGTGATTCTCCTTTTCCCCTATTTCCATCTTGCGGCTGTCTTTAAATTCTTGGTGGGAAGGGAGTGTTTATCGTATACTTCGTGCAAATGATAGGTAAGCATCGCTGTTATCGAGATGTTTGTATATGTAGATGTTGTTTAGAGATGATTGTATCTAATGCTGCGATATATTAGCGGTGGATCATGAAATATTTTGAGTAAAATAGAGAATGAAGAGAAAACCCGATTTCAATTATTTTAGATACATTTTATGCCAGAAAATAATTTCTAAACTTAATACTTTTTCGTTTACAAGAAACCTTGTATCAATTGTAAGTATGTTAAACGATTTTAAGATTTCATTCAGAGACGCTGAATGATATCAGACCATATAAAGTACATACTATATGGATTATTAATTTACATAAAAATTTATGTACCTCGGTATGCATTTGGCACTGTCTTGCTGTATCTTTTTCTAGACGATGGTAGAAACTAATAAATTCTATTTATTTATACAATCTCACACTTGAATAGAATAATTTCAAAGTACGAGTGATTTTTTTTGTAAAGTAATTCTTCTATAAATCATATAACTACATATAACTATAAAATTTTGATACTGTGAAAATGAAATGTAGAATATGATGAAAAGTGTTTTATTGCGAAAGAGGAGTATGTGTACATACTTTTTCTAGCCACTGTATATTCATCATAGCTATTTACACCCAAAATGTGACCATAATAAATTAATCAAATAATTCAAATCATTATAAGATAATCCACTCAACTCTGCTCAACTCAATCTCTGAAATTAATATCCTTCTTCACAAAGGAACAGATGATGTTGAAATTACTTACATTCGAACTCATTAACCAGCATCTTCACCCCAAGCGATTTTTTCTTGCATCGCGAACTCCCCTGGCGTTTCGCATTCGTCGGTACCGTTCTTCTTCACGTTGCGATCCTTTAAAAGACAGCATACCTCTGTGAGAAAGGAGAGAAAAAAATATCAGGATACACCGCTGTACCGTATGAAATACCGCTAATAACGAACGATATCTCAAGCGAGGAATCCTCATGTGAAAGGTTTGCGCGGGGATGAAAAGGGCCGAGGTAGCTAAGGGGTGAAGGAACGTCGAGCGTTGCGAGAGACAGGAAGGTAGGACTTTAGAAATTCGAGATAAGACCCCTTTGTCGTCGAGACGAGGAGTTTTCATGTAACCCTTTCGCTACGACAGCCGTCGGAAAGCCGTGAGAGCTGCGACACCCTTCAACCACGGATCCTCTGGCCCTTTTCCTATTTCGAGATTCGTTACGTGACGTTACCAGTCTGGAAATCAGGATGGTTCTTCTTGAGAACAAGCTTCTGAAATTCCTTAATACAGCTTTCGAAGGTGTATTAAATATTTGTGTAATATCGAAACCGCCGCGGTTCCTCAACGAGACTTCAATTATTACCATTCGAAATAAATTTCTTTTCGAGTGGAAGAATACGATCAATCGGTGAGATTGATTTCGTGAATTATTGAATTGAAGAGGCATTGGAGAAGATTGAAACCTTTTTTAGATGGTTTGCTGTTCTGTGTATTAGAATATGTATTGTGAAATGATTCTTGAATTGTCTGTGTCAGGTTAAATGTAATCTACGATGAGTTTCTTTACATGAAGCGGAAATTATAATTTATAAAGCTTGCAGATTATAATTTAAATTGTATTTCTTCTCTCTTATCGATAAATAACAAACGTGCAATTTGAGTATAAATTATCGTGATTTCGTCATGTCAGATCTTTTCTCAAGAAACAAATACTGTGATATGTAATTGAGTAACTTGTGGATGTAGCAAGGCTGACGAGTGCTTGGGCGCAAAGTGGAAAAGATGGAATATCTGTGTGAGAATATCGGCTGCAAGAGAGGAGGGTTTCTAAGAATGCACGTGAAGACTGAAATGCGTGGTGACACGTGGCAGGATTGTGTGTTGTCCATGTGAAATCTTTAAACGTATGATTGGAAGGAGCTAGTGGTTGAATAAGTCGGATGTGTAGAATAAATCGAACTGCACATTTTACTTGTCTTATCCAATATACATTCTATGATTTTATACCTACGTATAATTACTATTATACTAAATACAATACATAGTATTATACATTTACACTATATGTATGCCATTGTATGATATTACAATCATATTTTATAATATCTAAACTATCTTTTACCCTATTTTTTTTTAATTACGTTTGCTTTCGAATCTTTAATTATTCCATTAATCTTCAAGAATTAAATCGATCCATCCCAAAAAGTTTCAAAACATACATCAGTAAAAGATGCAACTGAAAAAGAAAAAGTACCACGAAATCGTAATACAAAGTTCCGAAATTAAAATCCTCTCCCCCCTTCCCCCCTCAAAAATATACAAATTACATAATACCTATTAATTACTTGAGCAACGAAAATATCAGCCGCATTGCGAAGTTCTCTACCGCGACACGAAAATCGTTCTATCTCGATCCCGTCGCAAATCCTCTCTATCCAGAGCGACTATCATGAAAATTAGCCCACGTAGTGGAGTAGAGTAGCGGCACAAAGTGCATCCGGGGCGCAGAATCTTGCGTTGGAACGGTTAGGTGCGGCTGTTTCCGCTTATGTGTGTCAGGAGGGTACTATGAAGCACTCAGGATCCTTAGCTACGAGACGAGTATCAGTTATTGATGGAGTAGCATCCGCGCGGAGAGACAGCGACCCACGAAGTATCGAGATGAAACGAAGGACAGGCTTCCGAGTTGGGATTACATCCACGTAAGTTCCCTGTCTATAGGGACAAATCAGGCCAAATCGGATCTAGTGACGTCGAGTCGACGTGTAGAATTATGCACGCGGTTAATTTCGAAGCGCGTTTCTGCGTTCCGTTTCCCGATCATGCGAAACCCACCTCCGTTTACGCCCCCGTCGGGTCGCCTCCCTTTGGCGCGAACCAGCTCCCCGAATGTTGCACCACTAACCATCGAATCATCAACGATGAAGCTACTACATGCAAACTAAGGAGAAAATTGTATCCTTCAGGTGAATTATTTATTAATTAATATAAATTGCAGCTGGAGAATCGTTAAGGAGAAGCGCTTTTGAATTTTTCGAATTGACAGCGAGATGATTAAGGATCTTTTTTCTTTGTAACAGGGGCTAGTAAAGGAGTTTCCTGTATTAAATAGGATTTATAGATTACGATAGAGTCGGAAATCAAGAATCTGCTAGGTCGACAAATGTGAGCTTTTCCAGAACACCTGAGAAAATGAGGGAGTTTTTGGTTTTAAAAATGAAAGCTACAGTCAAGTCATCAACAAGTCACCGTAATCGAAAACGGGCTAATCCAAATCCTCTAACTGCACGTTCTCTCGTATCGGTTTTATTCGCTCTCCCAGCAAACCAAAGCAGCGCATCGAACCCTCGCATTTCCCATTCACGTATTTCAAGAACCATATACACGCATTTTGCGAATCCACGCAGCGTCACGATCGATCAACAGATGGGACAAAGGCTTGTAAAAGGCAAAACAGAGTGAATGAACGTTGAACCTAGTTCACGTACAGAATCACGTTAGGGGGATGAAGAAGACACGCGTTGGATCGCGGAACGCAAATCACCCGAAGCGAAACGCCAGCTCGCGTTTAAGGGGTGGGGGACATGAATTTATAATTTCCGTGGCAGTGCACCCTTCGGTGATTCGAAGCTGTCGTTCGTGTCATATAAATCAAAATCAGAAGCATTGTCGAAGAATCGGCCCGTACGTGGGGACCACGTTTATTGGAGGTTGTGTGTAGGGGAGGAAGGTAGAAAGAAAGGAGCAGAGAAAGCAGAGACGAGAAACTCGGTCAAGCTACGACACAAAACCCCCCGTCGGGTTAGCCAGGTAGAAACTGCGATACGCGTGCGAGGGAATCGACGTGGAAGAACGAATGAAACAGACTGAGATGAAACTAGTGGTACCTAGGAATATACAGGGTGTCCCAACAATCATCATGTAACCGGCAAAGAGGCAATTCTGTAATACTTTCTCTGTAAAAGGCAAGTCGAAAATTTACATAAAGTATAACTATTTTTATATAACGTTTCATTTCCGAGAAAATCGAGGTAAAAGTTCTTCAAGTATACTTGAAATCTAAATCTATTTTCTTTCCTTCTGAAGAAATATTATAATTTTACATGCGAAAATAAGTGAAAAATGTAGGGCAAAATTTGTCCGCTTGAGGACTGACTTTTAAGAAAATAGAGTTTCAACGTGCCTAACACATTCTCTGCAATTATATTTAATTATAATATTTGTCCATTTCGCCAATTACGTCTCGCAGCGAATGCGTTAATTAAGAATTAAAGAACGTAAAAAATCCGCGCATGATAAATTTTCAAATTATTTTATTACTATTATTTTATATTTATTATATTTATTATTTCATTTTCAAATTATTTTCGCGTGAACAAAATGTCCTATGAAAAAAATGTATTCTACATTGCCGACTCATTTTCGCGCGTACAGTAACGTCCAATTAATTATTCACTCTTCTCGAGTCTGGAATTCGACAAAAGTTCAAATGTACTTAACAGATGTTCAAACTCGATTTCTTCGAAAGCCATGCGTCGTATGGCAAAATTTTGTTCTACATTTTCAACTTATTACGTATATTCTGTACAATAATTTCCGGGGCGCCCTGTGAAGGGGAGAGAGGGTGAATCAGAAGAACCGAAAGTATCGGTCGGATATACATATGTATGTCGGCCGGGGGTACAATGTATTCAAATTGCGAGAAAAAGGGTTGGCTCCGTATCTATGTATATATATATGCGTATAGGTGATGGATAAAAAATGCGACAGACTGGTTAACGAAGCGAGATGGTCCATTGAATGGGGCTGAATGGGATGCTGGGACCTTCCTCGCATCCTTTTCCACGCGAAGTTTGTATATGCGTCTCCGTAACACCGTGTGTGCGCTAACTAGGCGGATATAGCTAGCGAGGCAACCATATGTCATCCGATGAGAAAGGTCAGGTTGCCTGCTGCTGTCTTCCAAGCTTCCTATTTTGGAGCGTGAAAGATACCTTTTGGAAGACTTGAATGCTTAGGCATTGTAAAATCAAAGTTCTAGGATAGGTAGGGTAGTCCGTAAATTTTGATACATTCGTGAATGAAATTTGAGAAGAGATAGTATATTAGAGGT
Source organism: Bombus impatiens (assembly GCF_000188095.3). Taxonomy (NCBI): domain Eukaryota; kingdom Metazoa; phylum Arthropoda; class Insecta; order Hymenoptera; family Apidae; genus Bombus; species Bombus impatiens. The sequence continues at coordinate 267,730 of NT_177234.1, read as the reverse complement.
TTGGTGTATTGGCAGGGGAAGAGGATGGGGATATTGAGGAGATAGAAGAATTAGGGATTTCATGCAAATAACGACTCACGAATGCCATATGTAAGTAATATCAAAGAAGAAAGAATTTCAATTGTCTAATGAACGAATGAACGAGCAAAGGATAACAATTTATTCAAGCAAAATTTTATTAAATAGTTAAAGAAATGTATCGAATCGTCTATACGTACATATCTTGTATACATCGTAATTTAAGATTATATAATCTCTTTATATTTTTTTATTTTACAAGAATCAGCTTCTTTAACCGCACTGCGATCTATTATCCACCATACTATCCCATTTGACGTTTCTCCAATTGAACATTTACAATCAATCATCCACTCTTAGTTCCACTACTGTACACCACCGTTTCGAACGAAACTAACAAACCACCCCTCGAATCTCAACGACCACAACACTCCAAACTAGCAATATCAACAACGAATTATTCTTACCAGCTGCAAAGCACCAATTACCCAAATCCACCAAATGGAAAATTCAATGGAAATCCAGAAAACTTCCGTCAACCCCTCGTTCACATCCTATCTAACTAACCATCTTGCGAAGGCGACAGAACAACTCGTAACGTGTCTCTGCCTCGCAATTTCATCTCACGGACAGATTTCGCGAACGTGGTGGTTGGAGACAGTTCCAACCCCCTTAAAGAGGAACTTCGTCGGTGCTTTGCCTTTTTAAAACGAACAAAAGAACGCCGACACGTCTTAAATGAACGCGCTACTTGTTGCACGGAGAAAAGGGGTGGAGGTTGCAGTCGGAGGAGAGGAAGTTGTAGGAGTAGGAGTTAGAGAAGAGGTGGAGCGGGTGCTGGCGGATACGGAAGAGAGAAAAGAGGGGG
>NT_177234.1:248241-266282 GCF_000188095.3 Bombus impatiens | reverse complement strand
GAGAGAAAAGAGGGGGGTGGTTGGAAGTTGGCCCCCGTTGGTAACGCTGCCTCTGGAGGGGGTTAACGGGGCGAAAGGAATAAGGGGGTGGGCTGGTGGTTGGCGGCGCGGCACCGCCGACAGAAAACTGTTTCTCCTTTGTTTTTATCGTCTGGAGGAACAGCAGGGCGAAGAGCGCGAGGAAGTCGCAATTAAAAATGTAGTTCAAGGCCGACGCCCCGGGGGAGGTTTACCTTGAGCCCTCTTTCTCTTCGTTCTCACTTTTCTCGCGCCCTCTCGCTTCCTCTCTTTCTACGTCTATCGTCTGTTTGCTTTCACATCACCCCGCGTCGCCTCCTCTTCCATCTCGGCGTCGTCGTCGTCGCGCGTTTCGTGCCGCGTCGGCGTGCACAATTTCACGTGCCACTCTTTCGTTCTCACTCTTTCTTTCTCTTTCTCGCTTTTAGACGTTTCTTGCATTTTCTTCCACGGCCGTCGACTTCCTTTCCGACCACGTCTCGCGGGAGAGTCGTGAGATTTTAATGAGTTTAGTGGGACGCGGATTAAGATTGCACTGGATTTAATCTTGTCAGTGTTTGCAAGTTTGGTTGTTGAAAGAGGGTGATCATATGGATAAAGTCTTTAACTGATTGTGTCATTCATAGAATTTAAAGGATTGTTCGAAGAATGCATCTTCTTTATTCGTAAATTATTTGGATAGTATATTTTGAAGTAAAAAAAAACACAATGAATTTAAAAATTTAATTTTGTATAGTTCGTATACCTATACAAAATTTGTACGAATTTCTGTCAGATAAGTAAAACTCACCCCTAGCAATTCATAAAATAATTTTAATCAACTTTTATAATTTATCAAATTCCTTCAAATAATCTTTTTTATTTTTTAATTTGGAAAATTAACCAATCCACCACATTTGACAACAGCCATTGTCTCACAATTAAACACATATTTCCAACCTCCAACCTATCGACCCTCGGAAACTGCAAACATTTTCAACTTTCCACCTCCCCAACCCCAAGTCCAATTTCCGTGAATACAAAAACAGTTCCTGAAACACGCTATAACCACTTGTGAACACCCAATGAGAAAGTCGCCGTCAGCGACAGAACCTGACTTCGCTGCTCGTCAACGCAGCAAGAGCATCCCTTTATCTGTACCCAGTCTCGTTCTCGTCGGCACCCTCCACTCGAAAAATTGGCTTCCGCACTTTCGACCTGCTCTTCAGCATCTCCCTCTCTCTCTCTCTTTTCTCAATACACATCGAATTTAGCAACGCGAACTCATTCGATTGCCACGAAAAAATCGGGGGTTGTTTAGGATCCAACGTTGCGTTAACACAACATTCTACTTGCAATTTTTTCAATCAACTTATATTATCAAATTCTGTTTTCTAACATCGTATCTATGAAAGAAAATTCCAAAGAAGATTCAACATTTTTCGTATATTTCTAGAAAAGCAATGTTTTATGAGAGATATTTTCTCGTTCATTGGATATTATATTAAAAACTAATTGATATCTCGTCATAATACGCAACAAATTTAATTATTCTGTAAAATTCAAGATCGAATTTTGAAGTTTAAGACTTAAAACAAGTAACTTTACTATATCAGCAAATCTACTTTATCTGCGAAACCACCATCAATCACGAAAAGGGTAGTTTTCTACCTGGCACGATTTTTCCCTGCTACCTTACGTTCCACGGGGAGTCGTCGATATTTTTTTTCCCAGTGAAAAGCAGCGGCATCACCTGTGCCGTTTTCAGGATTACTTTTGTCGGTTTCACCTTTGGGAACACCCCTGTGAAGAGTCGCGAAGGGGGTAAAATCGTAAATATATCGAGGCTAGCGGGGTGAGATCTCACAATGGGGAAACAGCGTTATTGGCTTTTCAAAACGGTATTTACCGAAAATAACCAATTTGAGAGGATAATACCGGCGAACCGGTGACGTCCGGGACAAACGTTCCGTGTCACCCTTTGTTCCACCCTTCTCTCCTACCCTCCGGTGCATCGACTCTCTCTCTCTTTCTCTTCCTCTGCCATCGTGTTACATCGTGCACGCTCGACTCTGCTAATTATTTCACAATTAATTGAAATTGAAAGGGTTCGATTCGATACGTAATCCGATTCTACCTATCGACCACGAACCTGTTCTTCCCCCGACCCTTTTTGACACTCGACGACGACGGTGACCACGACTTCGTTGACTTCGGATCTCAGTTTCTAGCGTGACACGCACGTATAGTAAGGATACGATATAGTATGGTTGTAAATAACAATTTTAATCACTAATTGTTCTTACAATATCATACATAAGATGTTAGAAAATTTATTACCATTTTCTTTCGCGTAATAATTACAATTATAACTGTAGCATGATTTAAATAATTACCGGATAACAATTAAAATTATCTCTACTGTCAAACAAATTCTTCTCGATACACAAAACTGAAATAACATTTTATATAGTAGAAATAGAAATAGTGTCATGTCATTTCCAGTTTCTCAGAATCTGTTTCGAACCACCCTTAATATCTTTAGCCTTCATTAATCATCGCTAATTACAACGTCAAAAGGCAACTTGCGACACCGTGATGTAACACTCCTTCCTAACATTCCTTCCCTTCCCATATACAATTTAATAAAACCAGTGTTTTGTGATACAGGCAACGATAAAAAAAAGTTTCTCAATATGCTTTACGAGCGTACCACCCCCGCTGTTTCTATTCAATCTTCCCAGCAGTATAAGCTCGACGAAGGATTAAGATTAGTCTTGACTAAGCCCCATACATCCACAAAACTTCAATTCTTCAATTCTCCTTTATGTTCCTTTATATGCGAAGAAAATCGACAATTCGTAGAATGAAATCGTGCAAATTTCGAACATATTTGGAATACTAAATCTTTGTCGAGAAAGAGAAACCATTTAGAAAATGTAACGAATTCATGTAGAGGAATCATATCAGGACCATAACCTATAGTTTTTTAACTTAATTTACACTTCACTTTTAGATAATGAGGTGAAATTAAAAGTATCTAAAAATGATTCCATTTGTGTTAAAGAATTTAACAATTTCTTTACAAGTAATATATAATAATGTTTCCTTAGAATATTTTCATTTGTCAACTTTTTACTCTTACGTATCTTTTGCTCGTGTATCTTCCCCACTTTTAATAAACGTTAACATCAATATGTATCGGATAATTAAAATTTGCTCGTAGCAATTTGTATAACCATCTTAAGCAACGTCTATAATTTATCCAAGATAAATTCATCGTAAAATATATCTTTCCCCTTAAACTTCATCTGCAGAACGAAATTCGCAACCTCCTCCACATCCCTCCCGTCTTAAAAGTCTTGGAGCTTATTTATTAACGTGAGAACCTTACTTGTATAGAAAAAACATACGCTACGAATATAAAAATAATTTCGTTAAACAATGCATACAATTTAAAATTCATAAGGAAGAGTGGAAATTTATAAGGAAAGTGTCTTAAAGCTTTTGAAAAATAGAGGGGTAGAAACATTAGAGGCGGCTGGTTCTAAGAGCAACGAGCTTCGACGAAAAGGGAAAAAGATTTAAGCAAAAGTTTCGACCCATGGAAACCAGAGAAACCTTTCCATAGCGACAGCCATTTCCGTGGCCCGGGGCTCGCTGATTCGAATTTCGACCACGCGCCCTTTCGTTACGTATTCCCCGGCGAACCGGAATGGAAGTCCGCCGGAAGGAAAGTGGGAAAAGCCGAGCGGCAAAGAGAATGCCGGGAATCATAAAAAGAAGCCGTGAGAATCGAGGCGTGTTGCGAGCACCGAATTGAATCTCTCGTCGCGGGGATGAACAACCTGGCTATCGAAGGGGTGACTTCTATCAAAGAAACTGGAACGTTGTATCTATGAACCACCCTCGTCTTCTATGGTTCGACTTAGCTTTGGAAAGTTCTTGGTTTTATAGGACACTGTACCGTATTTATCGAGGGGGTCTGTTCATGCATGAAGACGAACCTCCCTTTTTCTTAACGTTTTTTCCATATAGATTTCCTTGGGATTGTAGGTTTCCCGGTCTAATTTATTGGAATGTGTTGAGATGGGATATGGCTATCAAAAGCTGATGCTGATGAGAGTTTAATTGTGATTGTTATGTGGAAAATAAGTCAAGGATATGTACGAATAATATAGAATTTGTTTGTTATTCTATAATTAGATTCAGATGGGAGCAGTATCTTTATCATTCTTCATTCTTCTAACCCTAAATTTGTAACCGCGTGGCTGTCACGCATTTTATAATTCTAAAATCGTGATCTAAAATTGAGAAACTTCGGACTTCTCGTATTTGAAATTACTAAAGACAAATAAAGAATACAGGTGTTCTTTGCAAGATGTTTTTGGTTCATGTTTAACCCTGTTATTTCGATTATAGTCATCTCATACACACCAATTCCTCGTGTATTACGTATTTTTCTTTCTATTTCGTTTCCATCGTCGTGAAACAGAAGTGTTTCTTAGCAAACAATTAAACGCAACAAATATTCACAACATGGATCGTTAATCATTAACCACGACCATCATAATCTACCAAAAAAACATCCAAATCTCGGATAATAAAAGAATCAACATACATGCATACAATTACAAATCTATTTTTCGTTCTAACATTTGCTCGTTTCTCCCTTCTCAGCATCGAGCCCCGAGAAAGCCTCGATCCTCGTGGCACAACGAAATTCCACGGATCCTCTTTGTGCCCCGGAGAAACAGATCTCGTAAAATAGAAACTTGCTCAGACGCCGGTACTGGCTGCATATTCCCCGCAACGAGGACTTCATAGGCAAGTTTCCCGGAGAACCTGGCTGGGTCCTTGTAATTTTGCCTGCCAGCATCCTCTCCTTTAGCGCGCATCCTCTTTCCTCCACCTCCTCCTCTTTCACCTCCTCTCTTTTACCTCTATATACTACTACGTCCCACGTTCTGGACCACTTGCTCGCGGTGTGATGCCGCAAGTGGAGGCTGGGAATCGCGAAGGCAAAGAGCGGGACAGCCTCTGGAAGGGAGTCAGGTGGAAAGGGGGTGGTATACGAAGGAGGACGTGCCTTCATTTGTTTCAGCGGGCCCGCTGGTGGGTGGTTACGTCACGCATTTCGTCGTCATGGTAACCTTCTGGGCTTGCCAAGAGGGGATCGGCGGCGTGTTGCCGCTCCAGACGACCAGGGATCCTGATATCCTACGGCTACGGGATCTCCTCACGCATACGTAATGCTGCGTCCACACTGCAACTCGCGAGCAGCGAATGCTGCAGGTAGATATCCATTTCAGAGTTTTGTACGACGGTTATCCTCGAGAATATTTTCAGGTCGCATAGCCGCTTCAGCGTAGATTCCAAGATCTTTACTCTCGAATAGGCGGCAAGATATCTGCCCATTTGACACAGAGTTCTCTACGATAATTATTCAAATTGTACAGAGAATATTCTCAGCTTGTGTATATACTTGAGAATATTTTCACAACAGATAGGCTATCTTCTATTTTACCAAATGTTAACGAACTTTACATCTGAGATTTCTTTTGCCGCGCCTTGTCGCGTAGTGTTACGCATCGCCTAGGCGATGGAGGTTCGGGGCGTCTAAAGCTCGAAAGGCACTCTCTTTTTTTAGAGAGAATCCATAAAGAATCCATAGAGAAGCTATGGATGGAAGGCGGATGCTAAAGACGGTCCAGTAGGTGAAAGTAAGGTTTCTGTAATTGTTGAAGATTGATGAGCAGATGGGGTTTGGTCTACAAAGGGGGGTGAGGACAGAAGGAAGTTCTTAACCAAAGATTGTTACGTTCCTGTTAGAGGAAGATCGATATAGATTGATTGAATTAGGCGAGTAATCAATCAGTTCGAGTTATATTTTAAATTCTCAAGTAGCCACGAAATATGGTTCATCAACAAGGCTTAGTGACGTAAATTCTGCGGCTGGCAAGTGTTTCAATGTGTCTTCATGAACTTGAGAGCGCGATCTCTCCGCTCTTATTTCTCGTGAGTACATCGTCGAATAAAGCGGCGCGATTAAGCGTGCACGTAACGTGTCCTCAGGGCGCGAGAACGGCTTCAACCAGCGAGGCGGAGCAGCAGACTGCAACGGCAGCATCTTTGAGCCTTCTCCTCGTAATTACACGATCTCTCCGCGAGGCGTTTCGCGTTTCTCCGTATTCAGGGTGGTAAGACGAGGTCCCGAAAACCGCCTGGTCCGGATCGAATTCCATTAACGCCACCCGTGTCTCCTTGCTCCGGCGAGCGAGCGAGCGAGCGAAACGTATCGCTCGTCTCCGCCTTCGAAAACCGTCGACAACATTTCCGCATTTTGCCGTGCGACGACCGACGCGTTCTTTGGGACACGTTTGTACGATTTGGTCGCTGATTCGTAGAGGAAGTTACCGGGAAGAGAGAGCAATTCGGCGTTAAGTGGATCTTGCGACAAGGTTGCTTTTAATTCGCGCATCTATAGACGGTGCTCGGGACTTTCTTGTTCACTTTCAGAACGGAGAGGCTATGGATCGGTTGCAGGGTTTTGAGGATGGAGATTCTCTTCTCTGGAGTTTATAAGTTGGAGAATAGGATTAGATTTATTATAAAAATGATTTATTATTTATCGAAAACGAATTATTACAAAATGTGATTTATCGTATCAATTAGTTTTCGGATAAAGTTTGTTATGCAAATTAATCCTTCAGTAGGATATATAATTTAATAGCGAATACATGTATCAAGCTTTTCCTATTGTCAAAAAAGAAAAGTGTCTTCAAGATTTGGTAAGATGAGAATATTATATCAGAAATGTGTGGAGGAATCTTCTTCAAGCTACTTCCTATAGCTGCTATAGAAATTTTTAGTAACATGAGATTTATTGTGGAAATGTATCGTCGAATGGCAGGTTCATCTTCAAACAGAGAAATTTCTCCAGAGATTGGTAAGATAGAAATATTATATTGCGAGTATGTAATAGAATTTTCTTCAAATTACGCGTAAAAACTGATATGGAAGTTTTTAGTGTTCTAATTCGTTTTTTTTTTTTTTTAGTCGTTTCTATTATGAAAGAGAGAAGATTGTATAAATTAGAACGATTCATCTATACAACAATCATATTGTTAAAAAACAAACTCACAAAATAATATCTCAGAGCAAAACTGTCGAGAAGAATAATCTTATCGTGTCATCTTACTAAAAGCAAATTGAATTAATGGAGAATAGTTTCGAAGAATCTTCAGGTTGTCAAACTTCCAGACATTTTGTCTCTTATTATATGTATCAGAAACGTTTATTCATTCCGGAGTCGCATCCAATGGTCTCGATGTCATCTTGACATCCCTAGCAGACATCCCAAAGCAAAGTTTTCCCCTGACGCGATGGGGGTAGCTACTGAGCCCCAATCCCACCGACAATTTGAGTTTTCATTGGAAAATAATTATTATGGGATGCTCCGCTACTCGAGACCCGACCGCCCTCTACGGCATTAAGTATTGTTTCTCCCTATGTTTGAAATTAATTTGAAGTTGCCTAAGCAACCCCATCGCGCTCCCAAGAATCCCCTTCCCCCGGATCCTTGCCAGTCAATAAGGACTACCCGACGAAGCAGTTTCGAACTTACCTTCCCGAGAATATCTAGGAAAGGGATCGACCTATACGTCGATTCTACTTTTGCTGACTTCTGCGAGATATATCCATGTTAAGCAATTAATTAAAGCTGTGTGGTTTTATTAAAAATTCGATAGAAAATTGTTCGAAAATTAAACCACGTTATTCACGACCTGAAGAATTTGTTGTTTTAAATTTCAAATAAGTTAGACATTTGAAACTGAGGGATAAAAATTCAAGAACCATAGTAGGATCAAGTTTCTAATCTTTCAGATATAACCATTTCCTTCTCTGCGCATCTCCTATTTTTTAACGAATCGTATCGTTTCCATTAGAAATAAATGATGGCATATTCATATTTTCAAGGAATAGAATCGACCTAACTAGAATTGATTTGTCTCTATTAACTTTTCATTCTATAATTTCGGGGGCCGCGATAAAGAAACACCTCTGTCCCTCGATGATAATAACGAACTGAAATATAAATTATAAAAACTTACTAAAAATCAAGTATTTTTTCGAAAGTGCTATAAATTCGTGATCAGCTATAATATATACAACCGTAACCTGCGTTACTTGATGCGAAACTTTTAAATGAAATATAGAGCCTGCACCTTTCTTTTTCTTCCAATAAATAAATCCAGACATTAAAACTGTCTCTTCATTCCGGACAAATTCTTCAATGATGAAACTTCTTAATTATCAAATGACCTAGTCAACAGGTTAAAAGCAGCTGGTTTTAATCCAAATAAAGTTGACGTCTACGTAGCCATTTCACGGACGATGGCGAGCCATGTTGCACGGGCGTAGCGTCAGTTCGTCGCCCTCGCTATCCACGAGGGGGTGGTTTTCGAAAGACGGGCTCGTGGGATGGGCTTGCCAAAAGCAGTCCCGGCGTACTCGCGCGTCCTCGCGCGTACATGCAACGAAACGAACAGAAGGGGCACGGTGTACGTGCAACGGTACACGATAGAGTCTGCCGGCTGTTCCATCGTCCTGGCAGGATGCAAGACGTAACATGCCTAACGATCTCTTCCCTCTCCTCTATACCACCTCTTCCTATCCTCCAGTTTCCTCTTGCCTCCTCAGCACCGTACCCTTTTGTCGAATCCTGCCTCTCTAGCCCGCTTTCTCCACAATTCTCCATCCCTTCGCTCCTCTATTCTCCTTTCTCTTCGCTCTAACACGCTGTTCTACCTATTTGCCTTTCTCTTTCTCTTTCTGAATGTATCTCTTCTCTCGGTCTTCTTCCGGTTCTCTTGGATCTTGGCTGACTCGTCCTCACGATTGCTTGCCACTGGCTTACCGTCTTATGCAGCTTTACGTCCTGCGCCAATTTGCGCCAATTTGCGTTTACCATCGCCGCTCCTTGGAAATCTCTATCTCTCTCTCCCACCGCCGCTGGCACTCTCTGCCCGCCGCTGTTTTCCGCTCTCTTCTTTGCCACTGGCGAATACTCTCGCGGCTTTCCGGGACAAGAGTTTCAGAGACACGTAGAAACGCTGGATTTTCTGCTTTTTTAAGTTTTCTTTCGATTGAGGTGCATGAAGATTGTTTGATTTCGTTTGGTTTTTATTAAGACAAGAGTGTTGGAAATGTCGAATTGTTTAGTAGCAAGAAAAGGCGAAGGAATATTAATCACAGAGTGATTTATTCGTTATGTTACTTTCAGATTGTATTTCAATGATTTTTCATATCGTTATTACTTACGTATTCTAGAAGATGACATTTGAAAGTTATTAGAAATTTGCGTTCTTTATCTTTTTGTTTAAATATGGATGTCTCTTGAATTTTGTTTTATTCGCGGAACACGATATTACTGTATTTTGCAATTGTATTATTGTATCGACTGTATCGATATTGCTACAACTATATTATTATTTCGATAAGTAATTTATTTATAATAATTATTGATTTCTAACTTTGAAATCGCAGCAACAAACTAATACTCCTGTTTTATAAGTTCTGGAAAACACATAATACTCCCTTTAAATATACTCCCTTTAAATATCTTTAAGTATCAGTGAAAATACAAAACTCCTAAAAACACTCCACCAATTTGTGAAACGTCAAGGGACGAAAAATCCTAACGTTTCAATATTATCAACTACAGCACTTCCTTCTACGCTTCACCACACTTTGTTTCCAATTAAAACTGCACTACAATTCCTGTGCAGAAAAATCACTAGAAAACTCTTTCAACCAAAAAATATGAATCACACTCCTAACAAATCAGTCACTGACAATTAGTCTCCGTCGCGAAAGTTGATGGAATACGGTCGTTTTTCGACCGCGAAAACCGCCAGAAAAATATGTAGAATGAAGGCAGGCCATAAATCAGTGGCGTAAACGCGGTGGGCTGACCCCGAGGAAAGATTGTTTGGGCTGACCCTCGACCTGGGTCAGGGGACCCGCTGACCTCCGCCGGATTGGCCACCAGACGCAAAACCGGAAATTCCACTTCTCCTCCGTCTTCCTCGGCGAATTGACCTGAACGATAATGTCCGGTCACTCCTTTTCTACGGCACGCGCCCTGGAGAGAGCATTAGGCGGTGATTTATCGACGGGTCGCACAGGACCACGATTGCTTCACTGTCGATTTTTAATCGTTTATTTTCCACTTTCCTACCCTCTTCATTGCCGCAGGTATTAGTAAATATTGCGTGCACTGGCCTACCCTTTTCAGGAGGGTTGCAATTGCTTGGAATTTTTTTAGAAGCTTGTTTGAGTTTGTAATATTGCGTAATTTCAATGTGACGAAGGTTAATTAACGATGAGGTGTCTATGAGTTTCTTTGATCTTTGTCGATAAAAATTGATGTTCAGAGGTTTCTTGAAAATTTAGTATGTGCATAATTAAATAAAAAGTAAAAATAAACAGTAAATGAAGGGTTTCTGGTTAGATTCTGTTTCTTTAATTATGTTTATAATGATTTGGGAATTTGTAAAATATTTGAATAATTAAGATCATCCTCGTTTCAAAAGATACACTTCTCTACTAAACAATTAAATTACAATTACAATTCCTCGTTATGATATAAAAATATAAATAAATTATTAAACTATTAATTTACTAATTTCCAAATAAAACTAATCAAAACGAAGCATTTGAATAAAGCATATCGCAACAGATTTTTAAAGAAATCTACAACTGTCCTGCGTAAAAATTCTTGACTTTTACCAAAAAAAAAATGTGACAGGTGTAAATAAGTTTTCAAGGGAGGCGCGTGTTTAACGTCAAATTCAATATCGCACACGCTCCATTCCTCTTCAATGGCCACTACGTCCGGTGTAGAATCGAATTATTCACGGTCAAGCAAAGAGTGACCAGCGGTCAACCGTTTCGCAGCGGGAAGTCGTCGAAGAAGTCAGTGAACCACGCCATTTCGGGGTAATTGAACCGATTCCAGTTCTGGGGTTGGTGGCTGGCCTGCTGCAGGGGTGGTATCGAAGGGTGACCTTTACAAAATGGCTGCGAGCCATTTTCACATCGCAGAAAACGACTAACCTTACATATTCCTGAATGTCGAGGGTGAAACAATATTCCATTCTTTTTTGAACGGCGTTTCCCTTTCTCGTTCCTCTTTTGTTGAGAAAAATTTATTCTCTTAAAAGAAAAGATATTCGTAAAAGATTTGTATACCGGTATTTTATATATTTATTTGTAACCATAGCGTATAAAGTTCGTTTCCAATTATATTTTTTCACTTTATATGTTTTGATGAAAGATCAGCAAAATGCAAAACCTTGCATTCATTGTTTTCCACTTTGGGATTTATTTGTCAAATATTTCTTTTGCTAGTTTATTCTGCATCATATTTCTTTTATCATTGTAAAATTAAAAACTTTCTCGTTCTAGAATAAGCTTACGTTTATCAACGGCTGTTTTATTCTTTTTTTTTTTTTACTTTGACATAAATATAAACGTAGTTTTTACGAATTATAAGATGAAAATTCAATGTATCATATAATTTTCTTCGTATTTTTATATTTATTTCACGATTATCTAAATACTCGACAATCTCATTACTTCAATTAACCTTCATCCGTCTCACATTTTCTCAATTTAATTTATCCTTCGGTAACAAATTGCTGCAATGGTAAAAAATCAATGTAAAGATGAAATCAATACCTAAATTTATAAATTTTATTGAAAATAACAAATACTCGCGAGTAATAGAACGAACAATTGACTATATATCCTATTGTTACATGCTGTGACTCTACCATAAACTATATTGACGCGTTATACCGCGAACGTGTCTCCCCGTGACACGGTCGAACACCTATCTCCTTACACAACGTGTCAAAAAACAGAATTTAAGTTACGAGATGCGCTTTGATTTATGGGACGAACCACCGAAAATTCTTCCACGAAAATATTTTTCCACGTATGATAAACAATTTGATAAAAAAATAGACCGAGCCGATATTCGAACAGCGATAAACTTCATCTTCCGATGAAGGATCTTACATGGCGGCGAATGAGCGACAAATAGTTTTATTCCCGTCGCCTGCATGACGGGATAAAACAGGCGAAACGAGAGCATTCGAGCATTCCTTAACGACGGATGACTCAATGAGAAGTTTATCGCTCCATTTTTCCTGTCGATCATATTTTAAGGCAGCCATTACATGATGCTTCGAGCCTGATATTACTTTTGCATTATTCCGATTCTTCGGCGCGTATAAAAGCGATCCGAATGTCCGCCGTGGAAATGTTTCCCGTCGGAAATATATCGTGTTAAAGTGAAAAGAAAAAAGCCACAAAGAAGAAGGAGAAAAAAGGAAGAAGCTTTTTTTTTATGGTACTGTGATTATAATAAAAATCAAAATTGGACGCAACGATTGGATTTTATGAAACAGTAGGATAAATAGGAAAATATTTCATTAATCCTCTGTGGTCTTATGTGTTGCTAATGTTTGATGATATTGTTGTAGTTATTATAACGTTTATGTACTTATTAATTAATTAAGTTCAAGTACATAAAATTTATTCTTTAGTGATACTCTCATATGACTATAAAGATTTGATACTACGAAAATAAAATGTAGAACCTATAAAAGGGCACTTCGTTGTAAAATAAGGGTATGTAGATATTATTTTTTATAGATGAAATAATTTAAATTTAGAAGTTTAGAGATATGTACTATTGTTTTAAATTATCATATACATTGCTCCCTTCAACAACTCGAATGGATAAATCAAATAAATAAAAGGATACGAATTACTATCTGTGTATGGTACGAGCTTAATTATTATTAACGATAAGTTCTGTGCAAATGTCTGCGAACAGTTGTATTTTGTAGTTGGAAAATTGATCTATTTTGTGCATCGCCAGATTCGGCGGCAGGGTTTAAAGATTACTTCGAAAACAGGAAAGTTCACCCTGTCAGAAAACTTTAATCTCTTCTTTTTTGTTTAGTTTGAAGTTTTCTCAAGATTGTTTTGAAATTCACCTTTTTACTTTGTTCAAAAACGAGACTGTAATTCTCCTCATTTCTATTTGAAGCAAGTAAACACCTCGTATAACAAAATGAAGTTTCTTGCAATATTGGATACATCTATAAAATTCGATGATTTTACTATTATATACTGATAAAAATAGTTTTGATATCGTTTAAAATTAATTCTGTAAAATATTTGCTAAAATATGTACCAAATTCTTCTACGTTTATCAACAATTTCTCTTGAGTTTAAGTATCGTCCTTAACATTCACTTTAAAGTTTATTCATTTCTCAAGATAATTAATTAAACCTTCAATTAATTAGTTTCCAGAATCAATTTTAATTTTCGGTTATTTTAACGATAATCCCACATTTATTCTGCGGAGTTGCATCTTATTATGCCAATTAATGCACCATCTATTTTTAATAATTATTCGTTGCTAAATCTTTGTAACTCTCATACCACAATACCTCATTGCACTATTCGTTCCCAAGAATTCCCACATTTCCCGAAAATCAACTGATCGATCAATCACGACGTAAATCACAAGAAACAGATAGTTAACATAGAACACGTTAAAAACAATCAATAATTCACCTACCTCGAACAACCCTCCGCAGAAGAAGCTGCAGAGCCACCATCCACCTGCACTACTACCATCGCCACAAAAATAATCGTCACAAAAATCTCCAAGAAACAAGAAGAAAATTACGAAACCGACGAAAAACCAGAACTCAAAATGAAATAAGAGGCATCTTGGTTGGCAGCGAGGTGTTGCCTCGGTGGTGCCAATCGAAAGACTAAGCGAAAGGGTTAACATATTCCTGAATACAAAACACATGCATATTCTATGGGGTCCCATGTGCGTCTCCTACCCTGATACTAGCGTATCGTTGTATGCGTGCACATACACAGGGCCCAGGTGGGGCCCTCCAATAAACGCATGGAGAACGTGTACGCACGAAGCATCGTGGCTACCTGAATCCTCGATTTCACGATCGCGTCATTATGAATGGGCAAAAGGTTGAAATACCTTCAGGCAGTCTCCGTGTGACAACTATTGCTTATCGTGATGTGATTTTCATACGGCGAATCTGACGGTTCGTTCGACGATTATTAATGATCGAACGAAAACCAAAAGAGAACTTTCTAGTTACCGAGCGCAAAATATCTGATTCGACTCTCTGCTCTTGCGTTGCTTTCATGGAATGAAACCGCCCTGAAGAAAATCGTGAATGGGAGGTGGAATCGAGATGGTTCGATCGATGGGTAATTATCGAGGATTAACGAGAGAATGTTATAGAGAGGGGACACGGTTTGCGAACACGGTGACGAATAGAATTGGGTTTGGAGGATTTCAAGGTTTCGAGGACACGGCTGGAGCTGATGCGTTCGATAGGTTTTTGTAATAGCGCGGATCGAATCGGCTTTTCACGACGTTAGATCGGGACTGCAGATTGACTCGTCGATTGGCTTGAGACAGGCTTGAAACAATCAGGGATAGATGATTGAAATTAACGTTTGGAAATTGATTTTCTGATATTTCGTTTGTATTCGTGTTTGGAGTTGAAAAGCGAGAGTATCTTGTATTTCTATCGTACTTATTATATTCTGTCATTTAACATCGATTATTATAGTAGTATGTAAATATCAGGATACTTTGATGGATTTATTTATTCGTTCACGGTGTTGAAATTAACGATGAATTAGTAATTGGAAACAGTACTTGCTACAGCTTTGTACAATCAACAGACCATCAACGTAAATTATATATTAAAAGACACATGGCAATAATGTATTTTACTATTTACTATGCATTTTACACTAGAATCTAGCGGTAGAACTATCAGCCTCTAATATACACTCACGTGCTAATGTTGCAGGGAAATTTTCTAGTATTTTATATTAATTTTACTTTAATAAAACAATTCTTTTTACAGTATGTATGATGTTTCTGGTTGCTGATTGCAAGTAATCATAATTTTATCTTAACAAAACTCAACTTTAATTTTACCGAAGGCACCTGTATGTCTTGATTAATGCAACAACAAAATTCCAAGAACCATCAGTTTGTCAAGTCTGATTGACAGTCTTAATATTAGCAAAACTTTCTTCGAGCTCGATAATTCCAAAATTAAACAAAATCTTCGTCAACCAGCAGATACGGACAACGATATCCCAAAAAAGATTTGAGTAACTTTATTAAACCTCAGTCTCGTCAAACTCGTGCTAACCAAATGTTTCCCAACGTGACCCAACCGAGCTCTACCTGGGCGCCTAAAACCCGCGGATACAGTCTCGATATTACAAGTTTCAGCGAACTGCGCATTCGTGGAGTGTGACGAACATCGTCGGGGCCCAAATTGAAAAGGAACGAGTGTCCCGAAGAGCTCTCGAAACGATGCAGGCTATCTCGAAATCGCGGCACCCATCGAGTGCCCTCCAAGATAAAAATCAAATTGTACGCGCGGAGCCAAAGGTGCGAAGCCCAGCCACGCATGGCTGGCCGTATTGTTCGTTTCTCTGACGTCTTAACTAAGTCCTACACGTGTATAGAATAGTGTGAAAAAAGCATAGAAAAACGATGAACGTTTGATGAAAAAAGACAGGAACAAGAGTCGACCTGGTTTCCAATAGGTGTTCCGGGTTCCACCGGTCAGGAGGTCGCGATTTTCCACATCTGTCGCGAGGATGGACGGCGAGAATCAAAAGAAGTGTCCCTCGAAACGAGTTAATACGATTGCCACGGTTTAAAGTCCTCTTGAACGGGGTACCTCGAGCTGCGATCTTATTGACAGATAAGCCAAGTAGAGGTCGTTTCATTTGCATGCGCGACGAACCTGGAATCGAGTGATTCGAATCGCATCACAAACCCTGGTGGTGATTTCATCGAGAGAGAGTTAGGTAGTTTTGTTCAATGGTTGGAATTTTTCACAGTCTATGTTCGAGTGGTGAAGTGTAGTTGATGATGGTGATGGAGGGATTCCGTGGTTGCGCTTTTGCTGCTTGGGGTTGCGTGCAAGTCTGACTCGATTTGACGCTAGAATGGAATGTGATGGAGTGGTTTTGAGTTTGGGATTTTTATCCCAATTGTGCGTATTATTGTAAATGTTAAAGTTGTATATTTACAATTTTTGGTTTTACTACAGTTCCTATTTTATATTTATGTGTGTGTGTTTGTGTTTGTTTGAGTTAAATGCTTGTTAATATTCTACGTTCATTTGGTGTAACTTCGTTGACGAATTGTAAATTCTGATGTTACAGAAATTTATTTTCTACTTGTATCTGTATTTACTTTCTATAGTTTCCTAAAAATTCTTATTTTTCTGAACCACTTCAATCAAACAATGCCTAAAACAAATGCTCACCATTTCCAATCTCTCGAAGCTGCCTCATTCAGGAAATCCTCAAACAATCGCGATACTCCACGGCAAAAATACTGAAGAGGAATCTCTGGGAAGAAGAAAAATCAACGAAGACAATGTTTAAATAGCGATACCAACAGCATCAAATCCGCTACTGCATGCTGAAAAAATCCAACAGTAAAAATTGGGTCAGGTAGGAGCTGAATCCCCTATGGAACGTGAAAACCGTTCGTTCGACGTTCGATTTCGCTTGGAAAACGGTTACCTGTGTCGATCGTGTCCCGCCTCACTAATGTATTAGTCAAAACCGAACACCCGTCACAATGCCGCTGATTACTTTAATAATGGAACGGAATGGCCCCGGGGCTGGTGGCTGGGTGTTGGGTTTTTACTCGCGTGCACAATGCAGCTCGCGAAGTATACAAATAGAAAAAAATGGAAGAGAAAAGAAAAAAAAGAGGAGGAAGGAAAGAGGGGAGAGTGAGAGCTGCTGTCAACCCTTCGAAGGACATAAACCCCATCTAGTTACCCCTTACGAAGAATATTCAAATCGCAACCCTTTCGACCGTGAAAGGAGACTTCTGCCGAACCCTTCGATCGGATTCAATGGGCATCGATATTCAAATTTATATTCGACGGAAGGTTCACGTTCTTCCCACCCTTCTTCTCAGCCGGTCGAGGACACGTTTCGCGCCCTCTCAGCGACGAATAACCGTCGCCGCGTTGCCATTGGGGTCGACAAGAGGAAAACGAAAGAATGGAAAGGAATTTGCATTCTGTTTTCTTTTTTTTTCTTCCTTTTATTTCGTGTGTGCGTGTATGTGTGTGATATCGTTTCGTCTTCGATACTCGCGAAACTAGAGCGGAAACGACACTGGCAGATGCACGGAAACCTTCGATCCGCGTTTTCGCCCCCTCTGACAGATTTTACTGTGTATTCACTGCGATACGTCCCCCTTGATCTTGAGAAAAGCTTCTTCGACGGATAGTCTCCGGGTGAAACATCGAGGGATAAGGAATTAGAATGGTTTAACGTCTCGATGTTTCGCTTTGTATCTTGATAAAAGGTTTATGATGAAAGGTATTGATACAATAAGACGCGAGATGGTTCAGATGGTGGTTATCGTTACGTCTGACTGCATACGAAGATTTCTGTGGCTGACTGTACATAGTCATGGTTTTATTTTTATGAAGTTACACTAATTTTAAGACCACGTTAATTCTCGACATTAATTTAATTCGATATCTCCGTCGTATAGCAAAAGCGCCCTTACCACTGATTGCACCCCTTGAAACAACGACGCTGAGCCACGACGCAAAGAAGTATAACTTGCTAAATATTCCACGAAGTATTCCTAGTACCTGAGGGATAACAAGTAGACGAGCACCGGAATAAAGCCAGCAACAGTGATAGAAGAAGAGAAAGAAGAAAAAGGAAGAGCGGAAGCGACCGACTAGGGATTGAACCTAGTGAAACCGCGAAGAAAACGGGGCCACGGAAACGAGTAAGGGGGTGGGTTGAGGCGCGAACAGGAAGGAGAATAAGAAGAAAATAATGACTCTTACGAGTCTGGAGCGGCGGCCGAGTCTGCGAGCGTCTGAGGGGGCGTCGCGTA
>NT_177234.1:245192-247482 GCF_000188095.3 Bombus impatiens | reverse complement strand
GGGGCGTCGCGTAGGAGGAACAGAAAAGGGGGTGGAGGGGCGTCGTCAGCGTGTCTACGGCCGTGACCCGGTTTTTTCCGAAGCAACAGGTCCCTTCTAATTAAGAACACTTAAGAAAACTTCCCTCTTAAAGCTGACGCCTCTCCCTTCGTTCTCCCGCCTGATAACGCCATTATATTTTAATAAACCCGTCGCGTGCCGTCTTCCTCGCTCCTATACCAACTCGTTTCTCGTCTGTTTGTCGTAGTCTTCGTTCTCTTTCGTTCCTGTGTAATGGTTCATCGTTTCGTCGTCTCCTTCTTCTTCTTCCTCTTCTTCTTCTACTATTTCTTCTTCCGCTCTAGAGAATCGCGATGAGTAGGATTCTGGGAGAACAGTTTTCGCGCTGGTAACCGGGAAACGGGATTCAGCTTTTTATGATTTCTTCCCCTCGCGGTCATGAACCCCGAAAAATCCATTAGGATGATTGGTTCGAGTTATTTTTGGACCAGGTTCTATTTAGAAGGGGAGAGGGTGAAATTCTGGTGGTTTCTTTTGGTGGAAGGTTTGAAATGCTTTAGTGAGATTTAGGTCGTTTGGGATTGATTTATAGGTGATTAACATATTCATTGTCTCTCGCCCATGTTACGTGCCAATCGGTAGATCTCATAGAAATTACTGTGTTCCTAGAACGCAACCAATACGTCAGATACATACGTGACGTTACGCCAATCAATATTTTTAAAATGTTCAAGGGGGTAACTAATAAAAAGACAATTCTAATATTTCATATTGAACAGCGTATTTAATTAAAAAATTCTAGTATTCTATAAAACACGAAAAATGTAATTCATCTTCGTATTTGTTATTTTAAAGATCGCAACAATATAAAACGCGAAGGTCATTTATAATACCACCTACACTTGGTTTTTTTAAAAATTCCGCATCTCTTCCTATATTCGAGAAACATACTCATTCAGATTGGCATTCCGCAGCAGTTCTCGTGATCAACTTGCGCCAGTAATCTCTCGATCCGGCAGCGTTTGTGTGGGATGCGCTTTAGTCCGATTTCCGGTGAATTTTCGCGCGCGGGGATCTCCCATACGTTCCCCCATATACGAAACGCACCCTCGATTTCAGACCCGCGTGCACACGCCACCACTCTACGACCACCATTCTCGACTCTCAGCGCGAAAAGAAAATTATCGCTCGCGCGTGTTTACCCTTGGCATTGCATCCCTCGCGAACACGATGCGCACACAGCGTGCCAATAAATTTCGCGGTTTCGACGGGATAGATGGTAGAAAGTTGGTGTTATTTTTCAACCAAAATATTATCTACAATTTCTCCGAAGTTTCCATAGAAACGTTGTTTCAGAAGTCTTTGAAGTATTCAACAATTTTGTATAACTTAATTCAGATATTTTATGTAGTTTTATATAGTACGTGCATGCACTTTGATAGTCTCAAATTTTCCACAAATGTATTCAAATTCGCAATCTCCTTATCACCTTTTATCCCTGTAACTTACTTATCATACGATCTGTGCCAAAGTAGTACGAGCTATATAATCTAAACAAGAGGAACATAGATATAAAATTAATAAAATAATAGGCGCGTAATAGCCCGACAGCTGCTACAGTTTTCTATTAAGTATCTATATATATATACGATTCATTCATACGTCTTTAGCAATTTTTTAAAGACTTAAGAAAATTTGAAAGTTTTAATTCGATGTCCATGGACTATACGACAGACAGCAAAGAAAAACAGAAAAGAAACAGAGAGGAAAAAGAGTGGTCGAACGAGAAAGAGACAGAAGATGGCGAAAGACGAAGAGACTGAGCAATGGTAATACGTACATAAAATTCCATTACGTCTCTCAATTTTGGTAAAAACGAAAAAAAGCCTGGGAATTTTGCACGATCCTAATGCGATGACCAAAGACTAAACGACAGAGGACAATGAAATAAAGAAAAGAAGAAGGAGAAGAAGAGGAAAAGTGGTAAAAACGAGGAGGAGGTAAAAGAGGGTGGAAAGACAAAGAGGGTGAGCAAGAGTGGTATTGCCTGGTTGGCAGTCAGTGGCTGGGTCCTGAAGTTAAAGAGCTTCGGGGGCATACGTGAGAGGGATGTAGAAAGAGCATGAGGGTGTGGGTAAGGTGGTGGGGTGAGGACGTGGTGGTTACGTGGGTTGGGATGTAGAGGGATATAGTAGGGTGGGTGGCGTTTCTGGCGGCCATTTTGAACGCATATATCGATTGTTTGGCGGCCGGGCTCCGCTCGGCCATTCGCAGGGGTGGCTCGTGTGTC
>NT_177234.1:170194-244583 GCF_000188095.3 Bombus impatiens | reverse complement strand
ACACGACCACCCTCTTCGCCCGGCCTGCCCTGCTCTCCGCCTGGGAAAATCGTTGTCGTTTTTCCGGGATGCGTGAGCCTTCATCATCTGCCTCCACGCTACGACGAAACAATTCTACTCATTTCCCCGTTCTGCATCGATATTTTTCACGTATCTTTTGGTTCGTTTGTAAATTTTGAATTTTGGATTGAAAGAAGTGACCATGTTTAACTTTAAGTGATGTTTAATTTACAAAAATGGAGAAATATCGATAATTACTAATATAGTCCTATATACAAGCATTGTTAACTATTAATTACTTCGAAAGCACAATAAGCAAGTAGAATAGAAAACTGAATAACATCAATGTTGATATTGGATTAGCCAGTTACGGAGAAACGTGGCGAACGTTGTAGACGAAAAAGAAATTTTATTCAATTCTACTTAATTTGGCAAGTTTATTTCAAATGAAACAGCCCATTTTAATAAATTTTTTATTGTCTGAGTTCGTATAGTAGAAACAATATTTCAAATGAAATAATAATCCTTATGTGATCCGAATAATTTCTTAATGATTATCTGAAATGATCATCTACTGAAGTTTACCTAATTCTTTATAAGTACCCTGATACTTATGAACGAGGGTATAGAAGGAGGTAAAAGAGGTAAGAATACGTCTAGGTGAAGGGGTCAATAAATTATGGAGACTGTTTCTAGCAGAGTAAAACACAGTGAAAGAAGAAACGGGGTGAAAGTTTATGACGAAGGGTAGTTAGTCTTTTAAAGCTGTGTTCTGGAAACTAAGCTGCATAATAGATCAGTCTAGTCTTACGCTTTAGACTTTTGTTTAAAGTTCTGCTCAGGTAAGGAAACTAATTCTCTTAATTCTCACGCTCGGAAATGAGAAACATATTAGCTTGATTCCCAAGTCGAAGTATATTTATCGCGTGCTTCTAACTGCTAGAAGGATTACTCGTAACGATACATATCGTCTTCTATGACGTTCAACTGATAACTAGTTCTTTCATTTCTACTACATTAACTTTTCATACTTAACTCGTAAAATAAAACTGCTGAAAGTAGAAGCAAAAAAGAAAAAAAGGTACGTAATGAAACTAATGATCGAGGAGTCGATGCAACATTAAGCTCTTAATTGAAAGAGGAAAGAATATATCTGCTTAATAAGATTCGACTGTTTCTTCGTTGCGGGCAAGATTAACATCTACGTAGAATCCAAAATCTGTAGTTAATGTGCATAATGATACTATAATTTAAAAAATTCATTCTACTTCGAAATGGAAATCGATTCCACAACCACACGCAAGTTCCCTCATTTTAATATCTTGCTATTTTACCTTAAAGCTACCCCACAGGAACTAAAATTAGATCAGACGAATCTACTTCTAAATCAAAGCGTATTCCTCAACAAATTTCAGCTTATCTTATTATTCTACCTAAATCTACTCGACAATTTTTTAAGTTACAATAAATAGTTGTAAAATTTTAACAAACGACTCTATTTCTAAACGAGAATCTGATCTTCAACGAGTTCCTATTTTCTACTAATATAGTAACCTAAACCTGCTCCACGGAACTTCGCCTAAAATTCAAACCAAATCATCTTCATGAAGAAGACAACCGCTGTCACCTGACAGCACGCGTGTGCCACGCGTCAAACGCGTTACGACGAAATCGGATTCGAAGAAGACACCTGACCCTGGGTCAGACCTCCATGGTCAGAAGAAGGAGGGTGGTTCCGCGCGTAAACTGCCCCTAAACCGGCTTAGAACCCGCCCCGACGAAACTGGCTGCTCCAATCGGCTTCCACTCTCTGCCATATGATCCGAGTACGAAGCAAACGCGCAGGTCCTGCACTCGACGAACTGGACATCACGCTGACCTACCCCCTTTCACCTTTGTCCGCACGTGTCCTCGATAATTCTGATGTCCAGGTAGCTAGTAGGTAGCCTACTTCTCTTTCTTCAACGAACTAACGAGTGTATCTTGTTTCGGAAAGTTTTAGCATGGGGCCAAACTTCCGATGAAGCTGTTTCGAAGAATATTCTTCCTTATATCTCGTATTATCTTCAAGTCGTTAAACGCAAATACCTAGATGAAATACTGGGCGATTATAGAAATTAGAAATAGAATTATCAGAACGAGGATTACCGAGGTAATTGCTATTTGTATCGTTTTAAATATTTGAAAATTAGCTATCGATGAAATAAAACAACCATTGTTAAATTGATTTCACCCATTGATTAATTTCCGAGGGATTCAAAATAATAAATACTAATCATGTGCTTTGATATTAAAATTAAGAAAGGAAATCAAATTAATTTGATGCTAACATTGAGAAATTTAAAATAAAAGAGGAAACTTAAATTAAAAAAAAATGAAGCTGTTTAATCTTGTTTCTGAATATTTCAAATAACAGTCGCCAGCATCATCCACGATCATTCTACAGTCATATTTATTCTGCCAACTGCGCTTCAAACAAAACTAGCAAATTACTCACCTCCGTGTCCCGCGAAAATTAATTTTCCATCGGGCGACGTTTATTTATCGTATTCCTGTGGAATTTGTCTTTGCGGTTCCGGGCTAAGAATAAAGGAGAAATCAGGAATAATTGGAGGGTAAGCCAGTCTCCGCGAGCGAAATCTCGTCACCGTCTTAAAGGGGAAGTTTCGCGAAAGCAAAGTTCCTCAGGCCAGCTTCTTCCTGTTCCTCCTTCTCCCTCTTTTTTTCGCGTCCTCTTTCAGCGAGCTGGCGTCGCGCCAACTAGGTGAAAAGTGTGGAAAGTGAACTCACGATTTACGGCGGCACGCCGAGAGAGAAATGCTTCGTAGGATGAAGAAAGAGAAAGAGGGAGGAGTAAGGGGTGAGAAAGGGGTACAGGCAGACTGTGTAGAGGGGGTAAGAGGTAGCGGTAAGCGGAAGTAGGACGAGGCAGACGAGAGGGTAGGGGCAGCAGCTTGTTCGCTTAGAAATTTATTCAAATTAAGCGGCCCGGGGAGTTTACGAACCGGCGGAAAAATCGAAAGTGCCGGGATAATTGGCGACGGTGAAAGTCGACGACTTTGAAAACCGCCCCTATTTCACGCCGCGGAGTTTCGTTCGACGAGCGAACTTTCGCGCGGCCGAACTTCGCCGTCCAAGTTTTCCCGCGATCGCCCACCGACACCGGATGCTTATTTAAAGAAACTCAGCCCCCGTAGCCCCACGATAAATTCCCAGCTGACGTTCGTACCGCCCCACCTCATCAGCATACCGCCAGTTTTCCGATAATCGGTGGCAGAGTAATCGGTTTTATCGTTTTTACTGACAGAGATGAGTTCTTGCGATGTGAGATAGGAGATTGTTCGAAGGAAGCTTGTTATGAAGGGAGCATGTATAATTCCTGGCTAACGAATTGATATCATATATGTAGAATATTCACTTTTGTAATTCGGAATATATCATACAAATATGTTT
The DNA here is from genome assembly GCF_000188095.3 of Bombus impatiens. Taxonomy (NCBI): domain Eukaryota; kingdom Metazoa; phylum Arthropoda; class Insecta; order Hymenoptera; family Apidae; genus Bombus; species Bombus impatiens. The sequence goes on along the minus strand of NT_177234.1, from coordinate 241,130 downwards.
TACTGAAAAGATGAAAAGTATGACAATTTTAACAATTCATATACTCTGCGCTATATTCTACTACATATTGAATAAAATTGAACACTTTAAGGGCTTATGAAAATTATTTGAAACAATTCATTATTTAAAAAAAGAAACGAAAGATATTTCAATAAAGTACTTGTCAAGGTATAAATGACGACGGTCATCGTAAGAGACGACACATATTTTTATCATATATCGAAACCGAAGTTAATAAAGCTACAAAATCCGACAAAATTCGCCTTTCACTTGTTCGTCCAGTTTTTCCCTCAACAAGATCTTTCGATATCGTCAAAATCAGAGTTACGATTCGCCTAAATAGCGACTCCGTGAAGAAAGCGGCTCACCCTTGCACCCTGGTTTAGGTGCACCAAATACGTTGAAAGATCCGTCGACATGGCATTAATACCTCTCCCAAAGGAAAGCACACCGGGATCTTAATAGTCGTATCGTGTAGCTGGAGCGACATTACAGATCCCCGCTTTATGTCCTCGGAAAAACGTATCTTTCGTCGGGGGAGTCCGTCCTTCTTGCACCGCGATCGCGTCTTCGAGAATCCATTCCCCGTAGCGGCAAAGACTTCCTGCACCGCTTACGCGGATGTTACCTCCACACCCACGTTTTATATATACTCCTCGTCCGCATATGTACCTGGGCCACGATATCCAGCCGCGTACATATGCGTGCAACCGGGGATCACGTATAACTGTGTGTGAGAAGAAGAGAAGCAACCAGCCTCTAATACATATATATATGTGTGTATGCACATATATATATGTGTGTGTATACGCGCATATCCTGGAATACGAGGAGCTCTAATCCCCTTTTAGAGACTCGGCTCATACCACGCATTGCGATATGCCTTTGACGGCCGCTCCTGCGACGCTATTGGCTCCGCGTAATCTCGTGTAAGTTGGGTTGCCTAGCCACAGGATCCTTGGCTCCCGGGGCCCGTTCACACATGTGCAAACCCGGGACACGCACGCCCGTTTTAGTTTCCTTCGCCCTTCGCCGCCCTTCGCCACGATCGATACGGCAGTTCCCTGACGTACGGCTGCGGCGCATGCCCTTCGACCGTATCGTAGTCAAGCTTACCGCGGCCACCGCTAGAGCGCGCACGGCTACGTTTCCGGAGTCTTGCTGGGCTAAAGAATTTTATAAGGAGCGAGTGCGATGAGAACGACGATTTGTTCGTTTTGTTCTGTCGAGGGAAGGTCGTAGTGACTGGTTTTATAATATAATTGCTCGACGGTCTTAGGAAAGGTTTTAGATGAGCAACGACAATTATATTTGGCAATTTGGCGTAATAGTGATTTTAGCTTTTTAACTTTATGGACGACTTAAGGCAAGTAGATGAGTTTTCAGAAAATTACTAAGTACTTTACCCAATCTTGGGAAGAAGAATTTTATTATTTAATGGTAGCTGTATTATGTGTGTTTTCCAATGACTTCATCTTTAAGAACGTAATTTTGATTTTCTGGAGAAAGGGAGAATCAAAATTTAGTGAATCAATGAATTTCTATTAAAATATTCGAATAATAACTATGATCGATTTAATAGATTCGAATGTAATACTATAAGAATGAGTCCATAGTTATTTTACGTCGATCGAATTTATTCGATTTATTTGGAAGCTTCCGTTAGCACCTGTACGTAGGCAACCTCGTGTATGAAATCTTCTACACTACCGAAACAGGTAGTCTAACAGGGATCGTCTTTATCTATCTATTTCTCATTTATTATTTCTTTTCCTCTAATTTTTTCATTATTAGATTGCGGATGTTTGTCATATACCATTTACGAACGTCATTAAACAAATGAAACGCAAATAAAAATTTCCTTCACCCACTAAATATTATAATTACGAGTCCTTTACTAGATATTCGACGTATTCTTGTACATCATGCGCATTCTACAAATCTATAATTTTTTCGTTTCCCATAAATGCATAAACATCCGCGATCTATTTAATCCTATTTAATCCTGCTAAAATTCTTGAATTTTAATATTTCGATCTTGCATCACAGTTAGCAAACAAAAAGTATCTGCAATGTTTTCAGAAGATGAACTTAACATAAAATTCACACGAGAAATTATGACATACTAATGCATAACCGTTTCTAGTACGTCACCCAAGCTGAAGATATTTCTGATGTCAGAAAAGTCGAGTCAGAAATGACCGAAAAAACGTAGCAGGGATAAAATTCTTTTTTTCCCAATAAAAATCGGTTAACAGAGGAACATTCTCGTTATCCCGCAAGCGATGACCCAAAAGCGGAGACGCACGTGCGTCGCCGCAGTTCGCCCTTGTCCCGCCGCCACCGACTTAAGAACACCGATCCGCGGTCTTGTGTACACGAAAAGTGCGCTCGCTCCGTGTTTTTTCTCGTCCGTCCAGTTTTATCGTAATTGCCAGCTTTACGTAAGGCTGTTTGTACATGTGTTATCATGAAATACGGCGGTATTTGTACAATTGTTTGCTCCCTCTCGCCGCCGCGACGCCACCTTCTGCATGACCACGGACGAAAAAATTCCGGACCAAGGTTTAGAATTCGCCGAATCGTTCGAACGAATTTCGTATGATATTCGTGTTACGAGTCGATTATAGTCGATGACGACAATATAAGGCGTAAAGAGATGTGTGATTCACGTGTTTGAGCCAGGTGTTTGCAAGCTGACAGTTCGGTGTCGCTGTGGCGAGACCCGAATCGCCGTGACAACCTCGAGACGAAGATAAGAATAGGATCTTTGACGCTAAGACGGCTGATTAGACTCGTCGGCGTAATCGTAACGACGGTGTGCAATTAGCCTGCTTCGGTTTGGCTTCCAGCTCAGACTTCTGACTCGATTTTGGGAGATTCCATGCTTCACGATGGTCTAATTTTAAATAGAATTTTAAATCATCGTGATACTACACTACCATACTATGATACATGATACCATGATACAGTAGATCTCCATTTAATTTTTCCATATAATTAATTCGTTCACATAATAGCAGCTCACGTTCAGATATGTCAATTCTACTTCTAAAGGCAATTTTACTGTAAACAACTGTACTTTGTTTAATAAGCCACTTATTTTGAATTATTAGTTATTTATTTTGAATTATTACGTCGCAACGTGAAATGTCCAACGTTTGATCTACCTTTTTCATACTAGGCGGAATTTTATAAAGAGTATCATATATTTCAAAGAGTATCACGAGACGTAAAAGCCACGTTTTCCGTGGCAACGTGCTGGAAGGGACCCACGAAATCTGTGTTCCTTTCGCGTAATCCCATCCGATGTGGCCGCGTATGCCTTCGAACGGCAGATCGATCATCCTCCGTAGAAAATTGTCCGAGCAATTTGCGATCATTCACGATCTTCGTCGAGGCACGAAAAACGAATCCTGTTTCCAGACATAGACCAACGTGCCAGACCGTGTGACATAATCCTGTCGGACGCTTTGTCCCGCCGGCTGATCGCGCGCGTTAGGACACGGATCCCGAGGGAGGACGTTAACCGTTCCCATAAATACCAAAAAGCAAACTTATACTAGAAAAGAAAAACTAGGGATGTGCTAGAAATTTGTATTTGCGTATTATTGTTGTTAAAAGAATATCTGTAACGTCATAAAAAATAGAATTTTATCGTATCAAAAATCTCTTATTACGCATGAATATAAAATCATTGCGTATGCGTAAAGTACTATAAAGAAATAACAAAAAATATTTGGTACAGTAAAATTGATCTTTAATGTGTATACGATACAATAATGATACAAAGAATGCAATAAGAAAGTACGAAACTATTCCGAAGTACCTGAGCATTTATTTATTTTTCGTAATAATTTAATATTGTAATCTAATAAGAAGCGTAAGCATCACGATAATTCTCGCGTATAAAAAGTTACTAAAAGAAATATTTGATACGACGAATCGATGTGAAGAAACAAATGTCAATAAAACATTTATATTTCATAATAACTAATTTTAATTTATAGCGATAATTTTACAAGAACATAGCAGGTACTACTTTCAATTGAGTTATCAATTTGCCATTAAATTTTTTGAAGTTCACAATTCGACAAAAATTCCCATATACGTAGTTACTATGAATATACGAAAGTAGCCGAGTATTTATGACCAGGCACGTTCGTATTCCCCTTCCTTGTCGATTTGAACGAGTATCCGTGCCTTTTATCCGCATTTGATTAAAAGATTCTTGTCAGCCTCTCGATAGCTTGTTGGAAAGGAACTTATGATTTTCTCTGGTTACCGGATTGATCTGGTTCCAGGAGCTTCACGGTGCCTAGCTGATAAGGCGGTTAAACATTCGTCGTTCGAAGCGGGCAGAAACGAGAGCTCGGAGGAACGTAAAGTGGTGCGTGATAAAGCGAGGCTGCTTGTTTGCCGCTGATTTTGCCGTGGCAATGAATGGGGTAGCGTGTGATAATGCTTGAGAGATTGTTTGGAAATGAAGGATTTTCGACGAGGTAAATTTTGCATGGGACGATAGTATTGTCGAGCTGGTGGCTTTTTGCAAGAAATATCTTTGCTTAGGTTTTGTTAGGCACAAGCGTTGTTAATATAGATTTATGTACTTGTTTTTGATAGAAATCTCGATCGTTGCCAATTTTGGTGTAATAGCTGTATGCATTAATCGAATGGTCATGTTTTGATTTAGCAGTCATATGCGTTAGGTAGATGAATATGTCCCGATGTAATAGTCATATTGTTTATCGTCTATGCAATTTAATATTTTAATTTGATGGATGAATGTTTTAATATTGTGATTTAATATTGCAATTAGCTGCAGACTTTTCAAAGTCTTATTGAATAACTAGATACTGGAAACAAGCCAGAGAAAACTACGCCTTAGTTGAAGAAAGATACTTTAAAATATATTACGATTACGTATCTTTTATTATAAGCTTCATAAAACAATGCATCAGATGTAAGGAAGAATAGAATTCCGACTTTGTATTTTTGTTCTTTAATAGAGGAAAACTGACAGCACCTTTTCCAATTTGAATTAGAATTCAATCAAGAATCAACTATTAAAAGTACTTCATTTCACATATTACAACCTAACACCCTAAAAAGCACACTTTTATAGCAAGCATCAAAAATTTCGCTACACGATAAATGGTATAACCTCCGCCCTAACCTGTAAAAAATCGACAATAAAAAAAACCCCCAGAAATTAATTCCAAAACCTGACCATCCATCAATCACGTAAGTATCATCAACCATGGCCCCAATAAAGAAGAAGCGTAGACCAGATCAGAAGTACATCATAGGCCCAATAATGTCCCCGGAAGAAAAAAGATTCACATACACAAAGGGATACATGTCGAGAAAGCGAAAGAAGGACGAAGAGAATCTGTTCGTAAAGGGCAGCGGATTCGATGGGTGGAAGAAGCGATAAGTGGAGGAACGAAAAAGGGTCTGGGTCGCGTGAATCGAGGGCAAGAGTGGCGCAGGAAGAAGAAGCAAAAGCAGGTCAGATGCATCTCCTGCATGGACGCAGGTCCTTTCGAGTTTATTCGTCCAGGTCAGAAGAATGGACCCCCGAATCCTTTTCGTTGGTAATTCAGGACGGGGCCCAGCTGCAAAAACCGTCGTCCCCCGTCGTCGATGATCACCGCGCGTTCTCTTACCCTCAGGAAAGGATACCGTCTCTCTATGGGGGGACAAATCTTTTTTTATATCTTAGATCCTGGCCGATCATTTTTTTACGAACCCTTTTACCAACGATGCCATCGGAGAAGAAGCGTTGCGCCCCTTCTCGCGCAACTGTCGCCTTCTTGTCTCTACGCTCTCTCCTTTCTTTAATGGTTTCTGTCTCTGTTAAGGTTCGTTCGGGATGAATGGGTCAGATCGAGGAAGAGCTCTCGTGGGTCAGATCACGCGCAACACGTACGCGTGAATTGTGCTGCGATTTTGAGAATGGAAAAATTGTTCTTCGAGGATGGAGGATGTTTAGAGGTTGGTTTATTTCTCTTTGGATTTCTCGTGGTTTTTAATCGATTTTGTTAGAGCTTTAGACAGTTATGGCATACATTAAAAATATTATTGTAGCATTATTAAATATATTACACGAAAGAACAAGAAATAGAATACAATCTGCGATGAATATTTTGTTTCAATTTCAAGGGTATAAAGAAGTATATATATTTTTGCGAGACGTTATCTGTTTAACGATTAATGTTTTGGGGACAGAAATAAAGAAATTATATTAAAACATTAAGATTGTATATCTTGTCGTCAACAATTATCGGTTCATTGCAAATACGTATATCCATAAATATAAACCAAATAGAATGACGTACATACGTATTTATTTTTTAAAATGTACAGAAATAACGAAACCGTTCTTTCTTTTCTTGGAACAGATCGCGTTAATTTTACAGTAAAAATTGCCTTTTTATAGAGTGTACAAAAGCTCTCTTAACATCGCAAACCACATTACCATCTCGTTCATTTAAATTTATCTCGTATAATTATAGCATTAAAAAGTTGAACAATTATAATTACGAACGCACTAAAATGCATAACTAAATCAACATCGATGCGTACTTCACAGTTATTCCATTTCACAATGAAAGTGTCAAAGTTGAAAGAATTATTGGATTTACTGGTGGAAAATTCTATTCGAAATCGGCTTGACAAGCTAAATGGTGACAAACGATTATCGGCCAGTGACGGGTATTAAAAATCCCAACGACTGAAAGACAATCGAGAACAGGTGGTGTAAGGGCTTAACTTTCGTCAGGATATCGTGACTACTGGTCAGTTTGTTCGATAGTTGGTGCCAGCCAGCACGGATGGCCATATACCTGGTACGCCTTACAGGGGCCTTGGTACCGAGCTGTACCAAGAGGGCCACCGGTCAATACCTCCAGACCTTCGGAACAACGCGAAAAACGTAAGCAGAGAATGCCAGCTAAGCTTGGTCTTTGGTCGAAATCGAGCCTCGTGCATGGTACCGAATCGTGGACTAAATAGCATGCGATCACGGATCACGAGGAACTTCGATGATACTTCGTTTGACAACGATGAAGATTTCTGGATAAATGGATGAGTGAGATTTAATGGATCGGGATGTTTAACAGTGGAAATACCAAAACATTTTTACGGTATGTTCTAACTTTTGTAATTAGGTATTCTTTAAAAAAAAAAAGTATGGTTTAGGTTTAGTCTTTAATCCCTAGTACATTATCTCTTTAGTAGCTTATATTTTAATATAATAAATGCACAACTATTTTATCGCTGCAACAACTCCTCGAGCTCGTGTAAAGATATTCATTCTCTACTAAACCGACCATATACCATCAAGCAAGCTTTCGACAAGGATTTATTCTAATTACGTACGACCGTAATAATAATAATATATTGGCCGCAAAACCTCAATTGAGCATCTATCATCCATCCATATCGTTTCATCGCATCGCGTATTATTACTTACTAGAACATCCATGTCATGCAACTAGAATTAAATGAATTATTCGAATAAAATTTCAAATAAATGGAATTATTCGACAAAAATGAAACGCTGCTTTATTCGAATAAAGATACGTTTGAACAATATTTTATTGGAACAAAGGTTCATTCGAACAATCCCTTATCGGAATAAAAATTCATTCGAACAGAGGCTCCTTTCAATAATAATTCACTCGAAACAAATGTGAAAGTACTGAACCATACTTGAAATCAGAACTATGTGCCTGTGTTTCTTCGCCAGATTTCAGGGAAATCCCTTTTTCCCTCACCCTTTAGTAATTCTCTCTTTGGAAATTACCCCCGGAACGCAAGACAGTCGAAAACGTAGACAGACGTGACTTTCGAGCGCCCTTTCGACTATACTAATTACCATCGACCGGGGAATAATGAATTGTTTCCAGGCCTGAGGCAATAAATATCGTTCCTACGTGCGCGACGACGATGCTACGTACGCGCTACATCCCTGGTTCTCGTGTGTATTTAGAGTCATGCATGCATGGGGGCCGATACACGTAACGATGCAGCTTTCTATCGTTGGCAAACGGTTCGCTTATTATCGAAGATCGGATTCGCGTGCGATACACCTAAGCACGTGTGCGCACGTAACCGTGATAACGGGTGTCCCGATGCAACCGCTGATGTTAGACGATCAAGTTGATTGTTATAGGTGAAAGGGGGTTGTTTAGTGCATGGTAAATTTATTGATTTATTTAGACGTAGTTTGTCTGTTGCTTGGGGACAGTATTGAGCAAAATTTTATTCTGATAACAGATAACGGATAAAATTAAGGAACAAAGTTTTATTTGTTAGTAACGAATAGATATCTAATTATTAACAGAACGATTTAAGCAAGCAAAGTAATCGAAGAATGCTATGGTACATCCTTTAAATAGCTAGAGAACGCAGAAGATTGGCATTTCATTTGGGATAGAAATAAAGCTGGTTCAGTTAATAGTTCAGTTAGTGGTCTAGGTATTATAGAACTGATATATGTATGATTATAGAACTGATATACGTATATGTGACTGCTAGAATTGTTAAATATTAAAAATTAATTTAAATATTAAGTATCAAATATCAATCCCATCTTATTTCATCTAAAGTAGAAGTAGAACAGATACAGTAGAAACAGATCGGTCTATGAAATTGAATTCCTTTAAATATTGACACATTTTTGTTAATTATTTAGGTAGTTAATGTAACTATTATTCACTAAGGATAGTCAAATCTGTGCAGACGAATTGTTTTAATAATGTAATTTGAATTTTTTATATCACTTACTTGTCTGATTAAATCGCTAAAATTATAGATAGATTTGAGAATTACTTATATAAAATCTGTCATAATCAATATTTGGATTGTCTGTTATTTTCCAACAATATCAAGAACATTAAGAATCTTTGAACGTAAATAAATCTTGAATTAATTAATCCTTATTAATTTTATTAATAGCTTAAGAAATGTGTTATCATTAGATGTAAAATAGAAATTGTTCGAAGATAATAGAGAAATGAAAATTTAGAAGAATAGTTAATTTGTAAATATAATATAAGTAAAATAATATTTATATGAGTTTACTTTAATAATACAGTGGTTGTATGAAATAATCTACATTATCAATATTCATCGATCGTTGTTCCTTTCGTTTCACGTTTGATTCTCACTTTTTTCTTTTCCGTTTTTCTTTAATCGATATGTCCTCTTTCCACGCTGTCAGTTAATTATTTTCTTTTTAGTCTATCTTCACCACAATTACTCCTCTCTTGTCTTCGCTTATTCTCCACAGTCCATCGTTTCTTTTATTTTCCATTTCCCTGATCTGCAATTAATTAACTACTCTTCTTCCTATCTTCCTTTTATTTCACCACGATCACTTTTACTTCCTCTTCTTTAATTAGCCATTTTCCTCCTTCTAATTAATATATTCCGTTATTTCTTCATTCTTTACGATATCGAATTAACTATATTAGCTCGTTGCTGTTAACATAATCATGGTTTTCTCGTTCAAAAATTGAATATTCTTTCTTTTTTCCTCCTTTCTCGTAATTTCCTTCATTAGCGTTTACCTTTCATTGATCCTAACATCTCTATTCCATTAAAACTCTGGATCTAAGATTGCCTTTTTTGCTTCCTTCTAATAAAATAAAACAATGACGTGGAAAGATATGATCTTCGAAACAATCGAACAAGAACAATTTTTTGATAACTTAAATCCTTCTCGAGATACTCCACCGTTTCCAGTTAAACGAATATATTATTATAAATAAATATATTCATTTATTTAATATACATATAAAACAATCTCCATTTACAAACCACGGCTGACCGTACCAAACACAATGTTACCAAAAATACAAACTCCTTGTAAACCTTCCAAATGGGAAGCATGTAAATAATGGGTTAAAAGATCCAAAACCCAGTAACTACGTAGCTTGTGGTTGACGCGAGTGGAACAATAGGAAGAGCCGGCCGATTCCTCAAACACGATGCAGCCGTCGAAGGAAACGGAAGACAGCGTAGGCGCGACAATTTCACCGGAGAAGGCTAACGGTTCGACGTAACATCTTCGTCGCCACTAGGATTTAGCGGCACGGATGTGTTTTGCTGTCTCTTTCACGCCCACGAACACGGCAGATGAGTCAGAACGAATGGGCGGATTCGCCTTGTGAGCAACACGACGCCGGGGGTAAGCACTCGATAAGGAGCGAGCAAAAGGGGGAAGAGGGGTAAGTCTTGAGGGATGTTAGGATTTTCCAACGTTAGACGCGGATACCCCCCTTTCTCTAGGCCCTAGGACCTAGGGGGACAGAAATAGCAACGTACTCGGCAGCACGAGCCATTACACGGTGGATCTATGGCGCGAAGAACGGCTGCTTTTCGAGATTCTTGGCTTTTGGAGAACCGATTTATCCTCGCTTCAAGAATAGTGCCGAGTAGAGAGCTATTTTGTACAATTTTACTTGTTACATAACGTAGTTTGGACGTGTGTAGATGTTTTAGGAAGTTCATTGAAAATTTGCTTTGTTCAAGGATTATCTACGTATTGAATAAAGAGTGGAACTACATTCATAAGGTTTTTGCTTATACTTAATTATCACTTTACGTAATAGAAGTTCAATCAAATAAACGTGGTACGAATAAATGAATCTCTACTGTAGTAAATATATCTTCTGTATAATATCGGTGTATTTTACGATCAAGTAGATGTAGACTATGCAGGAGTTTCGAAAAACTTTTTGTCGTTTTTCAATTGTAATGTAATCTCGTTCCTTGGTTATTTTTGACGTTTGTGGTTTTTTGTATCTTATTAATTATGTTGTTTATTTTCGTAGAAAATTGTACACAAGTTTTACTAATAATTATCACTAGAAAGTTCGATTAACCGTTATAAATTAATATTCTAAACAATTTCTTCCACAACAATCATTTGGACACGAAGTGACTTAAAATTATATACACCAGTCAGTCAAACTCATCGTGTGCCCGTTTTCACAAGTACATCAAAAACTATGATTTTTAACCCTGCTTACGGCCAATTATTTCATGGAACCTCACGCAGACGTACGTGCACGAATATTTCGCGTTGGAAATTACAGGTCTTTCGATATGGCAAGTGGCGATCGTACAACCTTTTCCCTGTAGCCAGAAATTACGATGTCAGGTCGCAGCTCGTGCTACGCACTTTTATCTTCGATGTAGCGCAATATCTGTTTATGCTAATTAACCTTAACTCTCTGCTCCAGGGATCAAAACATTATGTTCTATTCTTTTTACAATTACCTATTTTATTACTAGGTTAGTTAGGTCAATCGTCCCTTTGAAGCTTTCTGTTGACAACGATTAAAATTTGTCATGACTTGATTAAAAATGTTATCGTTATATCCAGAAAATAAAACTTGTATTTCGGAATTTATCAAGTTATACGCTTTTTTAACGTATTAAAATACTTTATTTCAGTCACGAAATCAACAAAAATGAAAATTTGTTGCAACTACAATTTGCTTGCCATTGTATAATGTTCGACGTGCTACAAAACAACGTCTGTATGGAAATTCCAATTGCTTCAATAAGAATGATTCACCATACCAATTTCCCAATTATCTCCGAGAGGAAAGAAAAAACGAACCTCTCGATCATCGAGGTATCGACGCCATCCGTCATCCTGCTCCGTTGATCGCGAAGCAGAGTGTCAAGGAATTTTGCGGAGAAAAAACTGCTTGCCCGTGGGAAATCGCGGACTCGGGCATTTTTTCCCGCTGAAAAATTCCCCGAGAATCCACAGATTTCAGTCGGCGATTTTTTACGCGGGGCCAGCTGAGAGGATATCGTGAGAAATCCGTCGACGTCTCTTCTTTTTTTTTTTTTTTTTTTCACCCTTAACTAGAGAAGTACTTCGACGACGTAGAAACCAGAGAAAAAACAACTAAGAGAGGGAAAACACAGTGGACGAGACGAAATTGCGTTTGTTTCGTATTTATGAGCGATCGAAGTCGAACTGGTATCGATCGATCGAACGATGTCCATTGTTCATCAACCCCCTGGTGATCCCCGCTCTTCTTAACGGTGCATCTTCTCCCACTGGTCCACGTGCGCGCGTCATTTGAATACGCTGCCCCGTTTCTCCCCTATTATGTGTAAATTGTATTATTTTTACCCCAAATACATTTCGCCCCTAGCGCCGCGCCACGGAGGTCAACAGGTCAAATTGCACATGTCCACCGAAAGTCACCCCCCGGCACGCTACCCCTCTTCCGTTGCGTTAAGTCACGTATATACCAAGGTTTTGTAAAAAAGATACGAGGAAGAGGATTTTCTGCAGATTCTGTCGCGTCATACTTTCTTGTTTTTTTTTTCTATCTCCTCCTTTTCAGTTTGGGTTAAGTTTTTTCGACGTGAGAATTTGCGGGACAACTTAAAGAGAGGGATTATTCTCTCTGTTCAGAAAGCTGAAACGGTTTGGCAGTAGAGGGAAAATTTTGAAAAATGAAGGAAGATTAAGAAGAGCGGAGACGAATGTAATGTTTGAAAATAAAAAATGAAGAAGGTACGATTAACGATAAGGGTGAGTGGTGGTAAAAAGTTAACGAATCTTGCGTGAAAAAGGGGGATAGTGGTGCCGGGCATAATAATTTCTCGCGTGATTTTAAAACCGTAAATTTTTTACCCTTTAACCACCGCCAGCCTCTGCGACTTTTTTTCTTACACCAAACTAATGCATACACATATACAACCTTACGTATCTACGCATACATATATACCATGAAAACTTAGTTTTTGCAATAAGAAAAACAACGCAGAAGACACCATAACCGTGATGTATCTCGATCGGTTATCATTTCACACTGATTATAATAAAGCGGTGGTATATAAAAAAAGATTAGAAAACCTGGGTGCGATAGAGAAGAAGGGTGGGGAGATACGAAACAGGGCAAGGGGTAGTAACCGAAGCGGAGGGATGAAGATAGAGACAACGGGAGGAGAGAAAAAAATAATGCGGGCCATCGTGGAAAAAAGCGTCCCGTTCGGGGACCGTAGAGGCAGGGTCTTAAATAAGTATATAATAATACTGGTCCATTGGGGTGTTTTTAACCCCTTCGTGAGTTTCATACGACGCAACCAGCTCTTCTCTTATTCTCTTCTTTTCCTTTCTATTTTTTTCCTTCTTTCGGAATAAAGAATCGTACGGTGTTCTTTTTTCTTCTGTCGTCTAACGGATAAAATCTAAATTAACTAAATTAAGGGCCCGACCGCTTCTAACCTCGTTTTTGCGCACGATTTATACACACGAGTTTTTACACCAGTTTTGTATGCATAAAAAGGAGAAGATATAAGAGAGATGAGACAGAAAGAGGAAGTGTTTTCTCAGTTTTAGTTATTCGTTTTTTCCTGGAGGATTTCTTTCGTTTTTCTAAGCTCGCAGCTTTCATGCTTCTTGCCTCGTTGTCTCGCTTCGCGAAAGATCGTTGAAAGGTCGATTTACGGTTATAAAATTACTCACGTGAAATTCGAGACCGTGGCTGTAGCTGTGTTTGCTGGCAAGATTTATACGCGCCCTTCTCAAAGAGACGCCCTGGAAGAATGAAGCTTGCAGAATCGATGCAAAGAGTTCTCGTTACAACCGAGTTGTTCGTGCGAGATCGTTCGCCGCTCTGGAATTTTCTGGAACTCTGAAATTTTCATGAAATCTTTTCTGACATTTTCTTTATTCGTTGAAATGGATTACATGGACAAAGATCGTCGATAGTCTAAATTTTCAATTTTTGCACCGTCTTTTTTAAAGTGCTAGCTACGTTGTGGGCACATCGACAATCATCTGATGTACATATAACTGATTATTAGATCGTAAATATTCGTCCAAATTCGTATTTTTATGAATACGAACAAATAAATGAAACATGATTTATTTAATCTATCAGACATTATAGCGAGTACTGTACTTTGGGTATTTTACACGCATATCTTTGCATATTACGTACGTTCTTTTGTCTCATTTCAATGCATAAAAATTCACGGTTTAACTCAGTATGAATACTCGAGGAATTCTAAAATATCTTTGTTACAATAAAATATTGTTTATTGAAAATTTAGAACGTAAACCTCTATTTAGGTTTCGTTACTTTAATTACATTCATAAAAATTGAAATTTGTGATCTATTGTATTAGTAACATTTATTTTCAATAACTTATTTCACAAAAAAAAAACACTTTTATTAGCATAAATTAATATCAAAGCGTCAAAGAACATATTCACCAATATTTCCAATCCCATTTCTCATTCATCTTTTTCCCCCACTTTCTACTCCTCCTCTTTTTTTTTATCTAATCAGAGGATATACAATTTCCACAAAAAAAACTCACGATTTTGACAACAGAGTGTACGCAATGGGTGCAAATATCCCATTGAGAGTGGTGACTTTTTCACGCAGCACAGTCACGTCTATTTGGTCATTTTTCCGGGCCACCCTCTTTTTTGACCGTTTGACCATATGTGAAGGCTAGGACGATTCTAGTCATAGCGATCGATTGATTTTACGCAATAAAAGAGACAGGAAAACCCTCGTGAAAACGTGTGCGATCGTGAATGCCCGGCTCGTTTGGCTTAGTCAAATTACCACGCGGTGGTGGCGTTGACCTTCGTTGTAATGATACGTTAAGCTCACCCTGCGGGTCTATGAAAGAACGGAAAATCTGTGGTCCATGCAGATTTCAGGATGTGGACACAGTGGTTCGTTATTCAATTTAACGATCAGAAATTACATTTTATGCAAAGTATGAGTAATAGAACTCTTTATAAAATAAATGATTTGATGACTAAAACAAGCGCTTTAAAGCCTACGTTTAGATTATAACAACGAGCAATAACCATAAACGATGGATAATAATGTCCACGACAAGGCTTCTCTTTTTTTGGATCAAATCAAATTATACGATACTCTACGTAAATTATATTATTTAATAACGTAATTTAATTTCGATCCATTTAAACAAATAATATAATGTCATTTAATAAAATAAAAGTTACATCAATTAGCCCTCGATGGATGCCCAACTGAACAAAAATAAGTCAAATTTCCATCTCATTCCAAATCAATAAATATGTCTATACGCTTCTTCAAAAACGTGAAACAATTTAACAACACAAACCCTTTCGCAATCTTCCAACCTCCATCGTTCAAATTAAGATTCTTTCATCCGTAACCATGCAAAATTACGATATTTCGCATGATTGTTCATTTGTAAGTCAGTCCCACAGACAGACAGTAGAAATTCGTTATCCCTCGGGGCGAAAAGCCTCTGGCTCGCTATCACGGCTATATCTTACCGCACAAGGGCCGCTTATAGGGGTAACTCTAGGCCAGCAGCACGAAGAAAGGACCATGGGTGCCATGGATGGGCGCAGGGAAAAAAACCCGGAGGCTGGATGGCTATTAATATTTTTTTCTCGCCCCTGTTTAGCATAGGACCCGAGATGCCCCACTAACGTAACGTAACCCTTTGCAAACAGCATGAGAAAAAAACGGCCGACTCTGGTAACCGACTACGATAGGCACAGGATGCTCCTACGGGATGAAAGATCTCGTGTCTCTCACGATGCAACGTTTTTGTCGAATTCGATACCGAGAATTCTTCGTTCGAACGAACGCGACAATAGAATCAACGTGCCGTATGATGTTCGTGTGGAAAGAAAAAAATAACGACAATGGTGTTTAAAAAAAGGAGAAGAAAAGAAATAGTAACGATGTTGCAGGGTGTCGAGAAGAACAGGTGAATGTCGTAGTACTTTAAGCGTAAAAGTAAATTTATGGAAGTGGCTTTTGACACTCGATAGAAATATTTGTGTTCATTCACAGTGGAAGTTGTACTGATCGTTTGATTAGTTTTGTCAAGTACAAATTTCTTGAAGTTTTCTAGTCTGTAAGTTTAGCAGAGATAGGTATACAATTTGAAATTCAAATAAAGAAACTAAATCGTCTTCTATGTAAAATAAAATCGCTTAGGGCTGAAACTTACTAACTCAGTCACTGACGTTTTGAAATCTAGCGAAATGAATTCAACTACTGAATTGGTATAAATATTATATTGCAGCTTTCATTTTCCCATTTATTGTGCATGATTTCAAACCTAATATCTAACAAATAAATAAGAATAATTGATAATATATTGATATATATTGATACTGAATATATCTGCTAAATATACAATATTTAGCTACGAATATAAGTTTCAAAGATTCTAACAATTTATAAAGCTTTTAAAGTTCAAAATTTCGATAGTTCAAATTAAAAAATTCTTATATAGATTTAAAATCCAGAAGAAAGAAATCTATAAAATTCAAATAGTTGAAACTTTTACATTCGTTATACGCATATTCACAGCGTGAAAATGTAAATTCGCTTTAATCCTCGCAGCTCGACGGTCAGCTCGAGGGTCAACATAAGCCCTTTGGTTACTCGTGTTCCGACGCCGGGTCAGCGGAAAAACAAAGACGGTCCATTTCATTATTCCCGACATTAATTAATTATTCGCCCACGACTCGCGAAGTAATTAATCTCACGGGAGATAAAGATCCTCCGGTTTCTGTGAACGCTCTGACAAATGTATTTTTTCCGCTGAATCGCGAAAAACCACGCGCTCAATACCGTACACTGATCGATTAGTGATGCGATCGTATTTTTGGGGATGGTTGGACATTGATTTCTTACGAGAATTATTTTATCGGGTATGAGCAGCTGTGTTGGGTAAAAGTATATTTTTCTGTGTATAGAAGTTACAATTTTGAAGAATTTACTGGCAATTTGAACTTTTTGTTGGTAGTGAAGTCTTTTACTTCTGGCTTTATTTTTATCTGAAATTACGATATTTAAATAATTCTGATAAGACCAACCAATATATGTATGAACTTTAGTTCCTTCCCGATCATTTACACATTCAAATCGCACTTAACCATAAATCAAACATGTAACACACACGCACAAAATTCAATTATATTACTTATCCAATTACACAATCCGCCCCTTTTCTTTCTAAACCAACACCAAGAATCGTTTCTCCTTCGCACGAGGTATTAAAAACCAAAGAAACAAACGAATCTCCACTATCTTCTAACCAACATTCTCATCACGTATGTAGTTCAGAATCTCCAAAACTGAATCGTCATTCTTAATCCACCCTTAAATCTCCATAACCAGAAAGAGCGACGACTCTCGTTGCATGACTTAATGGATTTCAAACGCGTGAACGTGTGTCCCAAACGAGCAAAACAGAGAGAAACAGACGAAAGAAGGGAATATCCTCCCAATCATTGCGCAAGCTGCAAGATGACGTGCCCCCATGCAGCCCGAAAGGCCATATGTATTCGAGGGGGTGGACCAAGGTGGTAGGTGATATAATGGGAATGCAGCATGGACGGCTTTCAGTTCCACATGCGTGAATCCGAAGCATAACAGGAACCCTTTCAGCAAACGGAGGAGACGGACAGACGGACCGACGACGCGTCGTCCGACACCCCCATGACAATCCCCTGCAGGCAGCTCTGTCCGTCCGCTTACTTGCGCAACAAAACAACAGCTGCACGACTCGACGACACCGAATTCGTCAAAATACCCGTCGAATCTATGACCACGTAACCCTTTACATACTATGAACGATTACATTTTGGGATTCTTTCTTGATTTGCCAATGGATTTGCGATCTGAGGTGTGTTGGACTCGGTTTGACACTTGTATGGATATGAAATTGTAAATAGGATTTGAAAGAGTATCTTATTTTTAGGATTATATATTTTTTAATCAAAAATTTCTTTGGTATATGTTGAATGTTCCAACACACTGTTGAGTGTATTTCAACATATCATTATGCATCTTTTGTTACTATAATATAATAGAAATACCAGCCATATTCTCAATAACACATAAAATGTATTCATAAATAGACTGAAACCTACGCTAAAACTTTCGATTCTTGCAACATGTATGTCGTGCAAAAGAAAGTTCCCCTTTGTCGCGTAAAAGAAACACTTACAAGTCAAAATTTTTCAAGTAAAAATTCCCTTCCGTATTACCACTTCGCCCCCAAAAATTTCAAAATCCTTTTCCCAAGTATCTTACCCGAATAGCCGGAAATAAAAATCCTGCTGATTATCCAGACTATAATTAAACGGCTTTGTAGTCGAACTTCGAGCGCGACCTAAGAGAAGATTCTGGTTATTGAGCGTTCATTAAGAGCGGCGTTAACGGGCTGGCTTGAACGACGAGGAGGAAGCCAGCCAGGGTCCACGTGCGAATATCTTCTTCCTCTTGCCTCCTTCCCAACCTCTCCTCCCTCCTCTACCTTTCTTACTCTATCAAAACAACCATAGCTCTTACTCTGTTTCCTCCTATCTCCGCGACCTGTACTCCTCGTGGACGTGCAACCAGCGTGGACTGCGCACGCCATAGTTCCACGTTACCTCTTTCGTCTCGTTCGCGGCGCGTTAATTATGAGCGGCTTCCGGCGATCTAGATTTCATTCTTTCCTCCGCTTAGGCAGCGGGAAATGATAATAGGTACGTGACCCATGGTGGTCAGTTCACACGAGAAACGAAGACTCTGTGCTCCTCGAACACGGGTATATCCCGGTACACACGGCCTCTCATGTTGATGTAGAGTTTAGTTAGAGTAAAAGAGGAAGAGAGAAAGAAAGAGAGAGAGAGAGAGAGGGGTCTTCTTTGCAACGAGGACTCGCGTTATACGGCAGCTAGACGGCGGTGTCGGCGTTCCGACTTCCACAATGCGCCTTGTACTCTCCCACACTCAAGGAGTCTCACGCCCTCACATCCTCCTGCCGCCTCCTGTGTGCCTCCGCGACCGAGGAGGACCCGAAGAGTGCGGAGGAGACCAACCGTCCGCGGCCATTTCACCAGGCGACCTCTGAGCGCGCCACCGACCGATTCCACGCGAACGACCGCGCGGGGACCACCGTGAAAACCTTTCCGATCGACGAGAGAGCCCCAGGCACCAGCGAAGACGTCGCGAGCTGCCCGCGCGAGATCCTGCGACTTTGTTGCGAAACAAAGCTACATTGGCCTCCTTTATGTTCGTATGATAAAGGATAAAAGACAATACGGTAGCGGGGATACGAATAATTTGAATATTTTAATCACAGTTTCTAGAGAGGATGAAACGAGCGCAATTAATCCACCAAGAGTCTAAGGAAAATTGACGACGTGTATTTTTTACCAGATACGGGATATAACCTGCTTTTAAGTAATGAGACGCGATTGTCGCGATTATATCGATAAAGTTCGAAATCAATTTAAAAATGTATATAGAAGTTGAAAATTTTTGCTGCGAACATATATTTGGAAAAATACTGTTATACAGTATGAATAACTATCTGGAACATATAATAAGCGTTAACTATGATCCCACTGAATACTGTGGCTTATTAATATATAATTGACTACTTAAATACTTCTATGACTTCTGCGAGATATATACTTGCACTAAATGTTTCGTAATTTCCGTATAGATTTTTCATAAATTAGGATTTGGAAAATTTCTCGTATTTCGAATTAAGGAAGTAATGACACGAATAATTTTAAAAAATAGAAGAAGATAGAACTTAGAACACACATTTCAACAAGTTTTTCAAACTTGAATAAAGCACTGCGTTAGAGTATAATTATGAGTTTCGATTAAATACTAACGGTAAATTGTGCAATAAATTTGAATATTTGACATAGAGGAAAAGAAAATGATTTGAAAAAGAAATATGTATTTTGTTGTATTCAATGGTTCTTCTTTTTATTTTCTTAACAATACTGCTGTAAAATATAACTTACAGCGTTTGTGTTTTGATGTTCTCGAGATAGAGAGATGTTTTGCCTGATTATTGCAGCTTTCAAAGATTCACATGTCTGAAGGAAATATAATGTAACCTTAAGATATAATTATGTAATTACTCGGGCCGTATGAATTTTAATGGGGCAATGTCTGAAGAGCGTGTTGTTTGAATCAATGGAAGCAGAGATGTTCCCATATGTCGGTGATCAGGAATGCTTCGTTAAAAAATTGTATTGAAATCAACCAGTGGTGAAAAGGAGGAAATCATGTCAAATTAGTTAAGTAGTAAATCTAGTCTTTCTGTTAACATACTGAACGTTCAAATAATTCTTTCCCACATGGTAAATAATAAGGCTACCAAATAAAATTTTAAGATAAACTTTCAAGAATTCTAAACTATTATTTTACAGTTTTTAAAAATATCTCTTTATGATTACGATTCTTCTTCTTATTCTTATTAATACTTTTATCTATGACAAATGTTGAAAAATATTCAGTAAGAATACTACTTTTTCACGAAGAAATTTTACCAAGATCAGATAAAGGTGATTACTCTAAATATTTTTTACGAAAACTTCGCTTTATTTAAAAACAGAAATTGATTCTTAATGACAAATGGTAATCACATAGTTATCTTCCTAATTTTATCTTTCTTCTCAAAACAACCTCTGCCAAATAACACACGTATCTTCCAAATTTCAAATACCTTCAAGTAGAATAATTATTACTAAAAAGATTATTAAATTCTATACTATCACAAAACTACAAAAATTATTACAGTAAGAACACCTTATTCACTCCAATACCAAAAATGGCAAATTTCCAATAAAATTTTTCTTAGAATCCCAAACCAATTTACGCGTTGAATCGCCAGCCACGACAGAGAATAGATAGGATATCGATTTAATTACTCGCTAACAAGCGCTATTATCAGAATCGCGTGATCGCCGCGTTCACGACGCAACGTCGAGTTGTTTGATTGTGTGCGACAACATTGACATTTTCTAGCCCGATGCGCGACGAAAAAAGAGCGGAGGCCGGCTGATGGAGCGCGCGAGTTATCCAATCGGCGAGCGTATTATAAGCGAGAAAGCAGCTGGGAAACCTAACAGTTTCGAAAAGGCCGTGAGTGACCGGAACACAATTCTCCTTCTTTACCATCGCGCGCACAGGTAGCAACAACGTGTGCCGCTTTAGCGCGTCTCTTATCGTAGATCTTCGCTCGTTCCGTCTTCAGCCACCAAGAAGGCTCGCTATACACACTTCGTTTCGTTAATGTTAATAGTCAACAGACTTGAACGTCACTTTAACGCTTTCAATGACACCTATCAAGGTGTACCAGCTATATTCTTTATTTTCCTAATTAACCAACTACTTGTGAACAACGTGTATCATTTTGTTCTTTTCTCTTCTTTAGGGCGTAACGTTCGTGATCTTTTTATTGAGATGCTGGTTACTGCTGCACGTAATGGAGATGGGTGACGCGTGGTCATACGCGATGTATTTCCAATAGACGATGGATTTATCGAGCTTTGCAGATGGGCGATACAATGATCTTTGAGTGTTAAATGAGAAACTGAACAATTTTCTTTTGAAGATACAATATCGTCTTTTTTGTAAATATATAAATACATAAAGCTTTGATCCGAAATTTACAAATATTAATTTCTTCTCAGTTTCTTATTATTTTCCTAATACAAAAAAGGTCCTCTTTTCAAGATAAAAATGAACCAATAATATGTATTGTAGCATTATCAAAAGTAATTCCAATGAAACATAACCTCCACGAACACCAGAATCCCACAATAGTGATATAATCCTCGTTTACGACCGCTGCATACATTATGACTTTTTTTAACGTTCGTAAGAGATAATAAAAGATTCACGATAAAAAGTACAAAACTCGTAAAATATTATTACCAAACAACATTATCCTGTAAGCATGTCCTTTCTCTGCAAAAAGTTACAAAGAAAGAAAATTAAAACGGAAGAAGGACGCGCGTAGATTGGCAAACGCGCAAGCAAAGGTCCGAGCTCCCACCTTCGTGGAAAGTGGTATTATTCTGCGTAACGAGCGCCTCGTCTCGCGGATACTCGCGGTGTGATTACTTTATTAAGGGCATTCCTGACCCCGTGCCACGACCTATACGAATACTCGGCAGAAAAATCCAGCTCTCGTCTATACAGAGAAAGTCCCCGATGGGTCTGTGAGAAACTGGCCCGGCTTGGCCGCCGCGTGCCTCCTCCTGACACCGCCTCGTTACCGTTGCACGCAAAAACGTCCGTCTAACAGCCCAGACCAGGGATTTTCGTTGATTTACGCGCCATAGATCCCGCGTATCGCTGTTCGATTCGTCGTACATAAGCCATTTTCTACCATAGTTGACGTTTTTGCGTCCTTGTTTGCGGAATGTGTTTTTGCTATTAATTACTTAGGTTTAACGCTTAATTAAGTAGGTCTGACTTAAATCACTTCTCGAGGATGGTTGAACGAGTGGCGAATTTTGTAAACTTTTGTTCTTTTATTCTGATTCAGGTATATTTTCCTAGTTTTTTTTTACTATTAGTTGGTGTCTTCGCACGTCTTGATTGCGAGATGTGTTTTTAATGTTAATTATTTTTTTAATTACGGTTAGTCATGTTTCGAGGGTACTTAGATTTGGATTTTTAGTAAACGATGAGTTTTGCGAAGGAGTTTCGTCTCTTTTCCCTTTATTTGTGTAGATTCCGACATGTAGATTGATAGTTACGAAGGATGTTTGTTAGTAGTATGGGAAATTAGGGTCACAAAGTTTAGACGTACACAGGAATGTAGGGGAATGGTTGTAGCGAATGGGAATGAGCTCAAGAAGTTCTTGCCTTGCGAGAATTGCTTTTAGTGCGTTTGAAGACTTCGTTGTTTTTTGGAAGCTGTTGAGAAAAAGTGAGACTTTGTTCTCGATATTTGATAATGTTGTTTAACGTTTTGCACTCTTTGTTACATAGCGAATGAACGCGAAAATGACCAAAAATGGACATAAAATCTAATACTCGATGTAGATCAAATTATTATATGAAGTTTGTTTCATTTATATAATGATCATCACTAGCGTCTGATTTATCTCTTTCGACATACTACAACATATAATTAACAATATAAAACATAATATTAATATTACAACATATACTTAAAAACTCAAAATACCTGGCTCCAACCTCCATAAACGAAAAACCACAATCTCAGAAGTGAATAAAATTGCGAGCCGAAAATATTCACGCCACAAACAAAGTAAACCCACTTATCATTAAGCCTCGTTCAATAAATTACATTGTCGCTCCATTCTGAAAGTACTCGACGTAACAGCCGCATATTCAACTCCGATATCCGGTGAAATTAAAGACAAAAAAAAAAAGAAATATAAATGAAATTTTATAGAGGGAAACGCGTCTCCGATCGTCGAAGCGGAGGCATGTCCGTGCCTTCGACAATGAACGGGTCCACTTTAAAACAAAGCATCCTATCAGATAACGGTTTTTCAATAGGAAGAGAGCGAGAGAGACGCATGAGGGCTGTCCAGTGCAGACTGATCCCACGTCCCGATTAACTTCAAACGAAGTGCGCGCATCGTCCAGACTTTATTCCCGTTCTTTATTCCCGAAAAAAACAGCGTTTTTCTCTCGTACCCTACACCCGTTACTCTCTCCTTTTCTGATTACCTACGGTTTACTCCTTTCGTGCCGACGGTTCATCGTTTATCTTATCAGGACGAGTCAACGTGAGGTCAACGTGCGCGAATTTTTTGAATCCAGCACTCCTGGGCAGAATATCATTCGAAAGAATTTGTAAGGCATTATATCAATATATCGATTGCTGACTTTAATACAATTTTGTTACAATGTAGTTCTTTTAAAAATATTTGATACGAATCTTTCGTTCATATCGACGAAATGAAAAGAAGAATCATAGTGAAGATTGCGAAGTCTGTTTTATCGAATACGTATTTTTTGAAATTATAAAACCGTGTCAGAGGAAGAAATAAATTTATCGAAGCTTCACTGGCTCATAGAATTAAAAAGATGAGATTTTTACGAAATAGAAAACACGAATAAGTCATTCTCAAAATTCTCTGTAACTCATCGTATTACTTCCAAAGGGACAAAAAAGAAACAGATGAAACGGAATAAAATTCAGCGGAATATTCATAAAAGTGAACTAGACAGCGAATTATTCGGCGAAGACGTCTTTAAGCCAGCGTCCTTAGCGTCGATTATCCACCACGGGATCCCCTTAGTCCTTATTATTCCACGGCAGATTCACCCTGCGCGTCAGACTTTTTGTCTCTCTTTCAACTTTCGTTTCATCGTAACCAGCTTCTTTCTCTTCCTGTCTGTATACATAGATACACCTCGACGATATATTTCACGATCAACCACCTGTGGATGACTATGCTAATTACCGACGTAACGTCCTCGTAACAGCGAGGAATCGGCGCGAGTCGAGGGGTGGTTGAAGCAGGAGGGTGAAGAAGACGTTATTTTTCACCTCGACACCCTCTGCTCTTCTCTCTTTGCCGGAAGAAGAACGAAGAAGGGGGTCAAAGACTGTTCCTGGTTCGAAGAGGAGCTTCTCTATGCAGAGGAGGCAATTTCTTTGCTGACCGAACTAATTCCTCTGACATGGATAAACAGAAAGAAAAAGAGGCCCCTAACGAACTTCTCTCGTCGTTGGCAAACGAAACCGCGGCTTCGCCCTCTAAGCAGACTGGAATCCTGGGTCGTGTGTACACGCCGCCAGATAATGCACGCAAATATCGTAAAGATAAGCGGAAATCAGTACGAGAGGAAAGAGAATGGGCACCAGAAGATGTATCGAAACAAGAAAAGATGAAAGAGTTTTTTCTCCAATGTTAGGACCGCAAGAGTAGTCGAAGTAATCAATTCGTAATTTTTCACATGAAGATTTTACGAATTTAATACGAAATACGTAAATAAAGACTTTCTTTGCTGTAATAATGAGTATAATGATTTGTAAAAGTATTGTATATTTATCATTATGCTGCGGATTTTTACGTAAACTTATATTTTTATACTCATTTGGAACACAACTAAAGAAATATAATTCAGATAGAGATACTTGTTCTCTATTCAATATTATAACGAGTACTCCACCTTGGATATTTTATATCTTTTTGAATGTTATTACATACGTATTTTGTGCAATTTTGCATCTTCTAATTTTCCATAAATACATAGAAATCCACAATCCGATGGTCATGATAGTTGCATCAATTGAAATTTCAAAATGTCTTGCAAAATACACATAATATAAATGTTTTTAAAGACTTCTATCATGTGTAAGTGTCCGAACGTCATATGAATCTCTATATTCTTCTATATGTATATTTTAAATTTTAATTTAATTATTTTTCATTCATCGATAATTCCGTTATTAACCGGCGTTCGTTCTCTCTGTGTGGACCAGATCGGCCATTTTACCTTCGCCCCTCCGTTGTTCGATCGTCTTTCACACTGGAACCGTTAGGGCGCATGATTTTTTTTCTTCATCTTCTTTCTCCCTTTCTTTTCTTGTCGTCTCTTTTCAGAGTGAAACTGAAAATCGTCGATCGAAACGAGACTTCTCTGTCTCCTTTTTTCTTCGGTTCTCTTGTTGCTGCTAGCGTTGTTGATTTTCGATTGAAACCAGAGATCTGCTCAAATATTAGGGCTATGGAACAGTTAGGTTCATGGGAACTCCACGATTCCTCTGGCTTCGTCTGATTTTTTCTTTTCTTTTTCTTTTCTTTTTTGACAGGCCAACGTGTCCACAGTCGATTAACCAGAGAGAATATGAAACACGCTACCGGAAATTCCTGAATCGATATCGATTCTGATAATGGATTTCCTCGTGATCGATTTATGATTAGGTGAAGAAGTCCTGTAGAAGTAGTTGATATGGTATAGCGGAAATGGTTCATAAAATTGCCATGTTTAATATATTCTTCAAGTGTATCTTTTATTGAAACTATTGAAGTATTTTGTGCGTTTGTTTTATGAAAATTACTATTGGCTATATAATATCGTTAATCCTCGTGTCTTCATGAATATGATTTTCTAACATTATTTTAGTAATAGTGGAATTTCTAATAGAATATTTATGTGATAATGATCCTTAACAATTTTTTAATTCTGTACATGTAAATCCAAAGGACTCAATCGACGATGGACATATTTGTCAATTGCACTCATACAACTTCAACAAAGACACTCAAACAAATCCATCAGACGAGCGGAGATTTCCAATTGTACGTCGAAAAGAAGCGGTAATATGGTGACCATACGTATCTACGAAACGATCCATCGATCCTAGAAATACATTTTAACAATTTCCTAGGACACGTGACAAGACAGTCGTGGACAAGGCTATCCATGACAAATCACGGATCGTTTCACGGTTGTAACGTGCCTGCTCACGCGCCGGAAAACCTCGACGTGTCGGGTCTAGGCCATAGTAAGAAGAGGCGTCCGAGGGTGGATTTTTACATTGGGTCCAGGACAATACGGGCCTTTAAGTCCCGGGGACAGTCGTGGCGCGGATAATGCCTTTCGGGATTAGAAACGTAAAAGAGTGGACCACCCAGCGGAAGAAAGAAATCAAGGCAGACGATGGAGGAAGTGGGAAATCGCGCGTGCGATCCCGCGGATTAGTTTCTTTCCTCAAAGGGATGAACGAGAAAAACGATCTCTTGCCAAACATCCACGTGAGAAACTGGCTGAAGTCAGTACAATGTTCGTCGAGGATACGTAAGATCGTGGATTTGGTGGACCTGGTCATTTTGTCTCTTTGACTTTCTAATTATTTTTATATGGAGTTTTAGTGGTAAGAGTAAGAGGAAGGAAGAGAATAAGCTTTAGGGACGAAGTGTTACGTTTGAGGAAGTAAAATTTAGTTTATGATACCTACTTCGTAAAATTTAAGAAATGTTTGATAATTAGATAAAACGATATTTATGATGACATATCACTGTATTTTATTACATTAAATTGATAAATAGTAGATAGCTATTATCTCTTTTCATTCTTATTAATTTCTTCTTACTATTTTTTTAGTACACACAGTATAGTTTAAGTTATAAATTTCGTCTGTATTAATATCAGTATTATATGGAAATTTTTAATGTATAACTAAATGTAACTCGAACCACTAAAATTAATCTATTAAAGATCCAGCGCAATGATTCATTGTAATATTATAAGTATTTCAATTTCTTCAAATTTCATAAAATCGTAAAATGTACGTGGAAAGGACAACGATAAAGAAAGTATCAACCAAATCCATGAACAATATTGAAAAACAAAAGATGATACTATAAATTGCACAAAAGTATTACAAGTGAAATTTCATATTGAAGCAAACTAACATTCGATGTGCCAATCATAAAACATTTTTCCATCTCTAAAACATAACCTGAATATCAAGAAATCCCTAATATTTGTTTATTCCACCCATTCGCCCTCATCTAATTTATCAAACACGTGTAAATCGTAAAGAAAATTCCATGGCTGTATCAAAGATACTGTTCGTTGTTCCCACTTTCATAAATCGACTAAAAACTCAGTGAGAAATAGGTAGGTACGTAACATTGATGTCGGGCGTTACCCGCGTGCACAGGTATAATACATTTCGTAAATTTCGTTGCGCGATACGCGGGGCTTTCAGCGTTGCGTCGAGACAAATGGAGGGTCGGAGAGCATCGTGGTCAGCGATTTTACTTGACTTTCACTTAACACTCTCCCCGCCAGCCCTTGTAAATCGTAGACGAGGCACATTGTGAGTCCGTCATTCTATTATGCAGCTCGGCTCGCTTTTACACGTAACACGAACTCAAGCATCGCGACACGAAAACGCATCTTTGAAAACGATTTCTAATCATCCGCACATGCGATCCTTTGTGAAACAGACAGACAGACGAAGAATGTGAAAATGACGCATTTTTTTTAAGCGAGTTTAATAGCTCTGGATACATTTAATGTTATGGCTTGTAACACGCGTGTTCATGCAAATGCATGTTTTTTCAAAATACAAGTAGCGGAATGAAAATTAGATACGTGGAAGTTTGTCCTTTGAGTGGTTCGTTTGATTAGGACAATGCGTTTTTTATTTTGCATTTTCGGGAAACGTATATCTTTGTATATCTATTTTTTAAAATATAGAAAGAGGCATATCGCATAGTTTAGGCACGTATGTAATATATTTAAAAATTGTTAAATCAATTGAATTTGTCATGAAACGTTATGTAAAGTGTTAATAAAAATGGTGTTACAAATTTTGTATTTTATCGAGTGGACGCATAAAATATTGCATTGTAATAGGTGGCCGATTAAAGTAAGCGTAAGAGTAAGTTCTATAATCGTTTTCTAATGAGTAGTTAAAGCTATGTCTAATTCTATTACATCTGTTGGTCTATGCAAATAATTTCTTCGTGAATTGTTACATGTCAAACATAACAAATAATCTTGGATGCCTGAAAACTATTGAGAGGCTGCATAATTAATTTCGATTTTTCCACAGTTTAACATACACTGCGTATGGACAAACCGCCCCAACATTTTCCATAGAGCTGACCTTAGCGTCTGACGCAAAGAGAATATCGTAAGCAAACACGAGCTCCAACCATACATGTAGACATTGCAAAACTATCTTAAATCAAACATGTAACATGTTACAACCTCGGTACATCCCCGTCCGACTCTATTTTCCATTCAAAGCAACGATGTAATGCTTGGCAATATCACGAATGACATGTTTGAAGAATATTTCAAACAAACCAACACGTTGCCTTTTAAATTAAGCCACTAGTTTGCATCGCAGTGTCATTTCTTTTCAGCAACTGATTCCTTAGCCTTCGTGAAACCAATATTTAAATATCACTATCAACAGTCTTACAGATTCGATACTGATAGCTTAATAGAAATTTGATTTTGCTTATTTAAATTAATTTTTGTAATATTACAATAGAGAATGCATGAAACATAATCGTCGAAAAATAAATTAAAAGATAGAATAAAATAATGTAAGATAATAATTTAGAGAAACAGATGAAATATACAGCCAATGAAAGACAATAACATACATGTGTATAACAAAGATAGATATATATTTTTATATACTTTTTATTTTTTTAATTTTATTATAACTAATAATATCTATGTATAAATAATAGTAAAATTCTTAAATAATCATTTAATCAAATTCAATCAAATTCTTAAAAATCATTTCTATTTTTTATTATCTCCATTAGCTATTTGACTACCACAAATAAAATTCATATCTACCTACAACGTGCTTTCAAACACAATTAAGACAATTTAATCTCGTTTTGTAAAGAGGTAAAAAAAGGACTTGGCCTTTTTCATATCTGCTTGATATTTCAGTTGAATGTGTCCCGGCTACATGACGACACCGGAAAAAAGGAGAGAAACAGTCGAGTGACCCGTGTGTCTCTTTAGAGCCGACGGGATACGAGCTGTTTGTACAGATAAGGGCACAGGTGGGGCACAGTGGACAGTGCCAGCATTTCATCTCCGCAACGTCCGTTCGTTCGTCCGTCTTTTAGTTTCAGTTTACCCAACGATAACGTGGACGTCAACGGGACAACGGCCAGGGGAACGTGGTCTCTCTGTCCTTGTGATACCGTCACCACATCCTTGCACGTGCACCGTGAAACTCCTCCATAGAAATTTGAAATTTTATTTGAAGTTATAACTATTAACTAGTTCTTCTTTAATTTGTAAAATTTTGAAAATTATTTATGCCCCATTTGTTTAGAACATTGTTTTCTAATACTTTTATTTCACTACAAAATAACTTGTAATTAGAAAAAAACGAAACAAAATTCTCTAATATATTTGTTTATATAATATGAAAATATTAATTATGATTCATACATAATTAATTTCACCACTTAATTCCTTATATTTTTCTCATCTTAAAAGATTTTTATCCTAACAAAAGAAAAACACAATCAATAAAATCGAATCAAAAGTACTCGAAGTACCATAACAGGGCTAAAAAAAACCTACTCCCCTCATACGCGAATCTTCCCATCTCCAACAAACCACAAAATTTCTCTCAACCCTCCACCAACTAAACTGCCCATGAAAATACCAAACCAAAAAATAACATCGCTTACACTTTCCCAAACCCCAAACTACCACAATAGAACACCATGATCCTCGCCTCGTAACCCATATCTCCACAATCTAACATTCTGATATTTCTCTGGAATATCATTTCACCAATCATCTATATACGAGAAATAACATACGAAAAAAGCCTTGAAACAAAAAAAAAAAAAAAAGAAAGAAAAGGAAAAGAGCGAAAGCAACGGAAGACGAAGGCACGTCTTGTGAGTTTGTACTCGTGTCGAGCATTATTCGACAGACCAGCCGCGTATATCGCGAGGAAACGACTTACGGCTATCGATCTCCATTACGCGGACTGATTGGCTTCGAGTCGAGCCGCTTATTCGACGACGTATACGCGTGTGCACGCGCGCCTTCACCAAGAGGATCCTCTTCGTCGTCCTATGATAACGTATTACAGCCCTCTCGATACACGGATCGAAACGAATAAGTACTTTATTATTCGGCGAAACCGTCCTCGACGAGCAGGTAGAAAAATTTAATAGGCCCGTGATAACGAGCAACAGAAAGGTTCGCGATCGCCGGATAATAAGGTAAATGTGGAGACTGATAGTAGAAGGGAGTAGAAGGGAGTAGAAGGGAAGAATGGTAACAGGCTAGGAACAATGACTCTTTTTCTTTTCTTTTTTGATGTAGTTTGTCTTGATATCAGGAGGAGAGTTGAGTAGAGGAACACACGAGGATGGATGTTAAAATCGAGGACAATGCGGCATGAGACACAGTAATATTTACACAGTAATAATTACTTTTAATAATTACAGTAATTATTAAAAACTTTTAGAATTACTTATTAGTTTAGTTTAGAAAAACTTTTACAATTATTAAAAAATTTTAGTAATTATTAAAAACTAATAATTACTTTTTTATTAAATACAATAGCTGCAAAAAATATTTGCACATACTGTTAATTTCCAAGCGTACTTTTATCAGGTTCTGTGCATTTCATTTTTAAAGTGACAAATTTTCATAACCATATGGAAGTACTATCAAACGATGCAAAATTTATTGTACTCGAATCTAATTCAATGCTATGTAAATGATATAGCAAATATAATGTGCAAATATAAAGATGTTGCTGATCTCCATTATCTTCCTTTTACACTACGCTCTTTTGTTTCATTAGGCTATAAATATATGTATATGTATATATCGTCGGACAAATAGTTTATATAACAAGAACTGACCAATTTTCCTTACTACGTATTATTCTTCGTTCATGTAACAGAAAGTCATATTCAGATAACTGAATTCAACTAAAAAATTCAGTTAATCGTTAAACATTAAATAAAATTTCCTTTCAATAAAATCAGATAAATGAAATTCTACTGTAATTATATCTTCATTGGTAATTTCCTATGTACTTTACGAGATCTCGAGTTGTCGGTTCGATGTATTTGACATCTACTTCCAGAAATTGCACTTTTTACGACATCTTTCTTCTTCAACCAACACATGTCATTCACCCTGAGGTTGGTGCGCGGTGTATCAGGATAGATAAGCAGTTTTGGGACGCAACAACGCGCCATGAAAAGAGGTTATATGCCGAGAAATCGAGATGTGTCGCGGCGTTCTTTCACACGGCTGGGATTGACGAAAACAATAATGTACAAGGGGATGAGAAACCTATCGATCCGCGAACCGAAACAATGGCCTCGCCTGAAACGTAACAAATGATCGTCTTCTTATCTGAGGAAGGATGAACATTGTCATGGTCAGCTTCCATCCACAAAAATTGCTATTTTGGCACTATTTTTGACGAACTAACACTTGTCCATTTTTATATTTCGACCTTTATTATATCTACACACGATTCCTTCCTATTTTTCCTCACGTAGTTACATGAACTTGGAAATTGTAATTGTTTGTAGAAGTTCGCAATGCTTTATAAGAAACAAGTGTTAATAAAATTTCATGATATTAATATAAATGTATAATCTATAAAAACTTTTACGAGTGTCCAGGTATACTTATATCATTGTAATCAATCTGTTTCGTAATATTTCCTTAAAAAAGGTTCAACGTATATCGTACACTTAAGCAAGCATGTCTAGATTTATCTTAGCGATGAATGTGTGAAATGTGAACTAAAAGTCAGTTCGTTCGTCGAAGGCACCGTAGAAAATTTCGATTCACGCGATCTCGATCCCACGAGGCTGTCGACGTTCATCGATTTCGCGTCGCCACCAGTCAGATTCAACGGCCGTGTGGTTACAGCCTTTAAGTGCAAGCAACTGATAACTGTGAGTTAGAAACGCAATATTGGATACGGTGATCGCGTAATTTGCTCGGCTGTATCACAATGTTGATTACGGACGACAGATTCGTGTTTGAAAACTAGTTTCCTCTTACGTTTTTGAATAACCATATCGTACCAAGTATGCTGTCTCACCATGAAAATGGTGTCGAGTCTAACTCAGCAGGATCTCAATCTGACTTTAAGTCAACTTTGCATCTGTTTTCTAATATTTTATAATGGTACGTATTATCTGTTGTATTTGATTAGGTGCAAATAAAATTGTTAAATGTCAATCACATTGAAGAATAGAAATTTTTTATAAATTATGTGTTCAATATCGAGAAGATTAATAACAAAAATATCCATCATAAATAATCAGAATATTCGTGTGATTTCTTATATGAGTTCAATTTTGGAAAAAGCATTATGAAAGTTTCTGGGAACACAAATGAAACATTCAGAGAAGGTTGAAGACATCGTTCAGTCTAGACAATTTTAAAAACTTAAAATGGATGTTAATTACGAATGCAGGTTCTGTAACAGTTCTATTTGAAGAATTCTTTAATTCTTCCTTTTCTTCTCAATATTCTGAATTCTTATTAGCCTGAAATAACGAGAATAATTAATTATAAGAAACGTACAATGGGGTACATGCTCTTATTCGTCACAAAATATGACAAATTAGGAAATCAAGTCTTTTCATAGAGTCACCAACAATCGATGGGCAGTAATATATTACATATAAAGCAGAAGTTTCCATCTTAAGAAGCCAGCTGACCCCATAGATCTCGGTTAACCGTTCCTTGATCATATTAACGGAAAAAGAAAGCAAGCGCGATTCAAGGCAACAACGAAACGATGGTATTAGAAGATTTTAATCGCGCAGGAATCGGCTGAGATCTCTGTGCGAACCGGGAGAGAAGCAACCGAAAAAACACCGAGAGAAGATATACTAGGCATACACGAAAGGGGAAAAGACGGATTGCCTACATCGATTAGAAAGGTCGTGCATTCTTCTGACCAGGATTCGCTGGTATACATCGTACGCTAGACGCTGCGATCTGGAGCAAGAAATTTCGGTCCCAAAGATTTCCAACGAGCGATCTCGATCGCACGCTCGATAACGAGCCACGATTTCGCGTCACCCAGAATACACTGGGACGACACGATCGAACAATAGTTCGATGGAATACTGCTGCTACTATGATCCATTTCGATTCAAACTCGATGTGCGACTGACCACAGGAAACATCTTTCAATAAACGTTCTTAGTGATGAATTTATGGAAGCAGAACGAAGATCATTGTTTTTTATTTTTCTGATAATAAAATGTACGTGTCAGTACACAATAATTCGTGAAAGAATTTGAAAGATTTACATTTAGAAACGTAAAATTCTTCATAATTCATAATTCATATAAATTAAATATATTTCAATCGTAATACCACAGTAATTATACCTCAAACTCTTTAAAAAACATTAAAATTATTGAAAATGGAATAACGAATCCAATACGGCTGACCTATACGTAAGGAGATCGTCAGATTTGTAGCAAATTTGGTATACTCGAAGTTTCCGAGATCTCTCGTTACTAATGCAAAGTAAAGTATTCGAAGAAAGGTATCGAAAATAAAAGATGTGATCCAAATTGAAACGATAATTCTCATCGAGAAAGTCAAAGAAGCCGCGTGCCGCCCAAGATCGCATCCGCGGATCCCACGAGAGCTAGGTAGCGCCGGTCGATTCCGGACGACGCGGAATCGATACTCCGGCCTAGGGACACGTCTAAGGTGCACAGAGCCGATAAGTCACGGCTAGAGCCAGGCCACGGGAGTACTAGCTGTACAAGTTGCTCTTCTACGTCGCCGGCTAGAAATGGAAGGCGGTATGCGAGAGAGGAGAGACGCGTCGATACGCTCAACATATATACGTGTATAAGCGCGAAGAAGAAGAGGAAGAGAAGACGCGAGAGGATCGGTACCGGAGGATAGAGAAAGAGAAAGAAAGAGAGAGTGGCCAACACGATCGTCCGTGTGTCTTAATATGTATGTGTTTGTGCGGGAAGATATCGCGCGCCGGCCATATAGGCTAGGTCGGTATACATGGGAACTGATGCCGCGACGCTGGAAAAAAGTGCACACGGTGAGGCCGAAAAAATGAATTCGTGCGCATCCCGTGCCCACACATCTAACTTTCACTTCGCTTAGGGATCGGGCAGCAGCCAGTCCGCGCGCCGCTGCCTCGATCCGCCGTCGCAATTCCGCGAGATATGTCCGACCGCTGTAACCGAACCGACTGCGCCTCGTCCGACGTCCGACTAAGGAACTGACGTCGCTTTCGTAGAATTGTTTTGCCAAGGATAGAAATTTCACGAAGTAGAAGAAGGTGCGAGATTCAGGGGAGCTTCGATTGATCGTTAGTCGATGATATTCGATGAATTTTTTAAGCGTCGATAAGAATTTCCTAAGATGAAAGAATTTGGAGGATGTAAAGACGCGAAGCTCTCGTTGGGTGTTGGTCGATGATGTTGGAGAATTATTCTAATTTCTTAAGAAATGTTTTAGGCGACGATGGGTATTTCGTCAAACGGGAAGTATTTGAAAAAGTAAAGATCCGAACGTTTGATTAAACGTCGTTCGATGATGTTTGAGAATTATTATAGAGAATACAAGAATTTATGACTCTGTCTGGCAATAGAAGGTTTTAAATATCGATGACTATACCTTTAAAGAAATAGTGGAAAGTGACTGAATGCTAAAAGAAATAGGAAGAAGATGATTTTCAACGTGCGAAAGCAAATTTTCGAGCCACCATATATCTCGTTTGTGGGGCGGTCACAGGGACTAATCAGGCCGCGATAAAGGCGTGAAAAATCGTAACGATATCAGCGGCGATAAGCGGCCAGCAGCCGGTGTATTCGGCGTAGAATTTGCTACGAGTCGCATCCTTGAACGTGGCGCAGAAATCACCGACTCCGCGTTGATGTATCGCGCATCCGTGTCGCGATAACGATCTCGTTTCGGTAACGATCGAAACTCGCTGCGAGGATACAGTGCACCGTCTTCGATAGGCATCGCGGCTTCTCACATGTGAGAGCCATAGTAACTTGGCTGTAGAATCTTTTATGGCCAAGTGGAACAGAAGCCGGACGAAATGAAACGGTTCTTTCAACGAAGAACAGAACGGTTCGACGATTTTCTATTAACTTTTCAGTGAATATTTGTAAGAGGGGAGAGAGCGATAGAGAGTATCGGTAGCGTGTTTGGGTGATGGTTTACAAATGACCGACATTACACCAATTGTCGATACTCGAATGCTTGGGTTAGAGATGTGCTTCGAGAATTGATGGAGAGAATGCGAGATAGACATTCCAAAACCGAACGGCCATTGTCGATCGTGCGGAATGCGTGACTCACTCGCGATTCGTGAATCTTAACCTGCACTTGTCACCTCCTTCCTTGTCTCCTCTTCCTTCTCGTTTTCCTGTTTTATTTTTCATTGATATTATTACGTTGTTGTTATGTATCGTCCTTAAGAGCTAGGAATGGGTAACATTGTTCAAGATTATAATTATTTTATGTGAAGAAGATGAAGATGTTTATTATTTTATGATTTATTTCGAGGAACAATCCTATTGTAAACTGTAATCATATTTACGGAATCCATGAGTAAGATTCAACAGATTCCGGAAGATAAAGATGTTAATTGTTTTATGATTTAATCATAGATTGGTTAGTGGAGTAAATTAAGAAGTGAAATCTTAGATTTAGATATCATTCGTTTCATTTTCATTTTCGATATATCGATTATTATTGTATGATATTTCTCTGATTGATGAAATGTTTTGGAATTTTTATATATTTTAAACAAACAGCAAACAGTCACACTTTCAAAACAACGAGACAGAAAAGATGAGAACATGAACAGGGGACCACGAGTAGTCGTCTCTGAAGATAGTCCAGAAAGACAATTGCACGAATTTTTACAAAGATCCACTGGTTGTCGTCTCAGAAGCGGTGGTCGCCTGACCAGTGGTTACAGAAATCCCTCTTTTGTCGCGGCGAAAAAAATCGGCAAAACCGCTAAGAGCGCAATCTGAATACCGCTGCGCCGCGTCACGATTCGGCCGACAGCCGTGGCTACACGAGGCGGTGACTCTTCTCGATCGTCGCACGGCTATCGGCCAGGACAATGAATCGACCTCGTGTAACGCGTCCCCCGCAATTTTCATTAAACATTGTGATTTCGTGTAATGTGCTTTGCCGATTTTTCCCGGCACTGCCGTCACCGCCGCCGCCGCCTTTACGTTTCGCTTCCTACTTCTATTATTCCGTCGGTTAAGCCTTCTACACCGCCACCGATCCTCTCCTCTTCCTCTCTGCACGCCTCGCCGACAACGAATTCTGCCTCGCGGCTCTCTCTTTCGTTGCGATAACGCCGATTGCCAACGATTGCGAATTAGAAGAAAAGATGAGAAAAAGAGAATCTTTCGGTATTTTGATGATTTCTGTTCGTGGTCTTCGAGATTGGTTTTGGATTTGCTTTTTGATTTTTGAAGGAGTATGCTGTTTTATATGGGGATGGAAAGTGATGGTAGTTGAGATGCATATTGGTGACAGATAAATTTTCAACAACCTTCTCATCGTGTCATATACTATGACATAGTAACACTTCAACAATTTGAAAAATCATTCACCCCTTTAAAAACCTTCTCTCATTACCAAACCATAAGCTCGGCTCTTCTTCTTCCAGGCTGTGCACAAGGAAATTAAAAAGAATTGTTCTCCGAAAACAACCGAAGCAATCTCTCGACCTTCTAATTCGCCAAACTCTTAAAAAGCAAATAGATAACTACAGAAAATCTTTATGTTCAATATTCGATTGAAATGCTCAACTACCCCAATATGAAGCACCTATGAATTTCCATCCTTCCTCGAACCATCCACAAATATCACACCCCTAACATATATAAAAAAAGAAGCACAGAAAACCAACCAATCAACCAATCAGCGAAATTCCTCTAGTCTCCACTTCCAGCAGCCGTGTTACTCTCGACGCTCGCCAAGAGGGCACGTTAGAACCGCGAATGAGGTAAGAGAAGGAAAAAGAAGGACCATGGAACGTGACGCATGTCGCGGTAACAATTAATCCGATAAATTTCGCGTGGAGATAGGGTAGGCGCTTGGCAATAGGAAGGAGAGCGGAGAAGGAAGAAAAAGCATGTGCCGGGCGCGGAGGTGGAGGACGAAGGGAGCGGCGACGGTGGCAGCGGAGGAGAGTATGCAGATGAATAGCTCGCAGAAACCGTGAGACTCTACGGTTGCCCTATATATCGGGGAGCTCGTGGAGAACTCGCGCGGTGCCAGAGCGTTTGTGCTCGACTCACGACTCTCGTGTGTTGTGTCGCCCGTCTTTTAAAACTCGAACTCGGTCGGTCTGTACGACGACGTCGCCGAGAGGCGAAGAGCCACCGGCTCTCTGGATGCGCGCGCGAAAGACCACGGACGTTGAAGAAACGATCCGGCCTGGAGAACGGTAGAGAGATACACTATGTGGCTGTGTTGACTCGCTTGCGCTATACAAGGTGTCTTGCAAGTGGTGACACAATCAGGGCAAGGGTGATTCCGTTAGGCGTAGAATTAATTTGGCATCTTTGCACTGGATTGTAAATTCGTTTTAAATTTGAAAGTTTTCCCGGCATTTTGACATTTTAAAGCGACTGCACAAAGTATTCGCACTTACGTCACATTCTTTTGCAGTGCAACGTTTTTTCTATCGGGTTCCATATTTCATTTTTGTAGTAGCAACCTTTTATAGTCGTCTGAAGATACTACAGTGATGCGAGATTCAATATACTTGAACCTAATTAATTGGTATGTAAACGCGTAATGAATACGATTGTGTATGTGCATATCATGTATAAATTTATCTTTGCTAATTTCTTTCTAATTGTCTGTCTTCAATTCGTCAATATACATATGTATGTAGAGATGTTAGTTAAGTTCAGATATACAAAATCAACATTCTTAAAAATAGATAATAATAATTTTATTTCGTGTCTCTGACTTATTTTTTCATATTTCGCAAATCATATATTTCCATATTATACTGTCAGTTACGGGACACCCTGTATGTGTATATACATACTGTCGCATAGATCGTCCATGGAAGCGCCGTGTCATGAACTTTTGGCTTCTGGATCGGGACACCGTGCGGCTATAATGACCCTCTGGTCTATTCCGCGTGCACGCCGGCTAATCAGTCCATCGGTAGATTTAATTGACTAATGCCTCGTGAACTAGCACCCGTTGCTTTCACGGGATGCTTCCTTATTAAATGTTGTTCGAACGGCGATCCGTCGAATGGGAAATTTGCTCGATTCGACTCGTGGTCACACGTGACTAATTGACGAGCCTGTTGCCGTATCGCGGCGGGTTTAATTGACCTGCTTCGATGCTACGGATACTGTATGGCAAAGTAGTATTTGGTTAGCATATGAACCGCTATTTGCTTGAATGGAATTTTGAATATTTGTGATTTCTTCCACGTATTATTATAACATTATATAGACATCAATGAAAATAATTTTTGTGTTATTTTGGCACTATTTACAGTACTTGATTAATTTTGTTACTATAGATATAGAAATGTTTTCAATAATCAGAAATTCTTTGGAGATTTTTTTTATAGCTTCATAGTTTAATAACAAATCATTTGTTATACAATTATCCGGATATTCAAATAAGATCCCGCCAATTAATAAATTTATGTTTTTATTTTGTTTTTGAACTAATTCTGATATCATAATATCATATTATGTGTAGCAAATATTATTGCATCTGTATAATTTGAGCACTCAATAACGAGTATACAGTTTAGACAAACGAAAAGTAATCAACCACATGTCATTACGATCACATCTAATTAGATTGCTCCAATCAAGTAAGCAAATTGTATCCTGTTTACCACAATGTTCAAACATTCTAACTGAACATGATTTTCGCACCGCAAATATTTTAAACTAATTTATTAAACGATTCTAATTCCATAAATATCGATAATTATAAACACGATATCACAGAAGTCTAATATTATTTCAACTAGAAAATACACAAAACCAGTGTATGAATCAACATTTTCAACAATTCCACGCAACATCTCGTACAACCTGTATACGATCCAAGTGAAAAATCTAAAATAAAGTGAACATTTCGTATAGCATCAAAAACAATCCTAACAGATAAATATCTCGACATACAATCAAAGTACATACAATCAAAGACAGAAGCAATAACTCGCAAAATGAAAAAGCGCTTAAGGCGAAGATAGAAGGCCATGTATCGTTGATGCGAAATCGCGTTACAATTCGCCCATTGACACCTACCATCGAACGCATTGGAACAAGGGGCACGTCAGTCAGTCGTAAGTCATTTCCGAGACTCGCGTACTACGAGCATTTCGGATCAGCTTCCATGGTCGTCCCACGCACGCTTGATCTCGCTCGAGCTGACATCGAGAGGGACGAGCAGAACGCGCTCACGACGAAGGGTTAAAACGTCTCTGAACCAGAAACGTGTTTTCACCTACAAATATCCTCGTGCCACTTAGTTCACAGGGCTCAGATATCTATATACATACACAAGTTTATGTATGTATAGATGTATGTACTTACGTGCATGTCCTTTAAAACTAGAACTCGGCCGACCTATACAGTTGGTCGTTCAGGAGTCAAAGAGTCACCCAGCTGAGCTGGTCGGTTCCTCTAAGAACGAGGATAAGAGGAGAGCAGTGCCGCAAGAGATCGAGAAGAAGAACGGGAGAGAGTTATAGTTTGAGGAGACTGTGATTATATTGTGGTAATGGTAGATCGTTAAATTTCTGGCGAAATTTAACATACTCAGGTTCAATGTTGCGTTTACGCGACATCCAGTTGACAAATTTTAAGATTCTTCAAGCAGACGTCTTCAAGCATGTTTTACGCGTTA
This sequence comes from Bombus impatiens, assembly GCF_000188095.3. Lineage (NCBI taxonomy): Eukaryota > Metazoa > Arthropoda > Insecta > Hymenoptera > Apidae > Bombus > Bombus impatiens. Next base: position 200,892 of record NT_177234.1, on the reverse strand, counting down.
TATATAAGGTTTTGTTAGAATTGAAGCTTTATTTGACAGTCAGAGAAATAATAATTTATATGTGTTTAAAAAATTATATAACTACATTTAAAAAATAATGATAGTTTCTCTATATCAGCCAAATATCCAATTCTGGATAAAATTCTTCTGTAGACTTTATTAGAAAGACTTTGAACTTTGGGATACTCCAACTATTTGGATGTTGAACAAGACATTGGTAGAACATTGGTGATTTGATCTGGAATTTATGCGTTTGAAGAATTTAACAGGTTGGAGAAGATTAGTTAAAACAGGTTCTCAAGGCGAACCATAATTACAGCAAGCTGTTGCCATTGAATGCATGTATTTATGCGGATATCTGAATCGGTTTGCGCGATGTGGTGTAAGTACTGTCACGATTTCTTGTTCCTACCTGTATGATAAAAATGTAACTGAAGTGGCTACGTCGAGGTATATTTATCGAAGATTAAGCGAAGAGATTACAATGTTTGAAATTGTACACGCAATTTACCCAAATGGAATGTATCCAATTGAATCGATGACAAACTTTGTCCATAAACTCTGAGAATTCAATCCCATTTAAACACCCGTTAGGGGTTATTTTAATCGGCTATTCTTGATTCTACCTATTGCTTATATTCTTCATCCGATTTGTATTTTCCAGAAATATTAGTGCTATATACTGTTATGACCATTCTAATTTTAGTTCCGTCTTAATCTTCTTCTAACTAGGAAACAGGATACTGTGACACGTAGCAAGAGTACAGAAACCGAAAGGATAGAAGAAGAGGAACGAGAATATCGCAAAGAAGAATAAGATGGAATCGAAGCAGCGACTTTTAATCTTTTCTGTATCATAAACTGATTACAAAAATTTTGTGGCGCACGAAATTAACACACATAAATTGATTACTAAGATTCTGCCACACGCTAGAAAATCTACTGTCTTTGGTTCATCTCAGACAGGACACTTACGCCGGACAATCATCTTTACTTGAAAATTTAGGGAAAATGAGATAGGTGTTCCTTAGTAAATATTCAGGTATTGCATATCTGAAAAATACTTACAGCACGCTAGTGTGCCGCTGCGTCGCACACTGGTTGAAAATCGCAAGTCTAAAGCGTGCCTAGTGCCTAGCCGTACCGTGCTGTGCCGGTTAACCGTTCCGATGAACTTTCGGCTCCCGGCGCACGGCGATGAGTAGTGACCGTCGTCCAGCGGTCGGCCGCGTATATGTTAGGTCTCTCTCGCGCGTATACATATCCAACGATAGCTCTAATGCACCGACGATTCCCGACGAAGGCAGCTCGGCACCAACGTCGTGCCCGACCACCTACGACACAAGCGAAAAACCTTCACCGTAGGTGCATCGAGAGAGAGAGAGGTCGTGCCGAAGGTGGCCCGGCATCGAGGATCGTGCGAATGCGGCCTAAGAGGCCCGCGGAACGGTGAACAGATCCAGAGAAAGAGTTACAGAGGAGAAGAGAAGGAACGAGGGGCCGTGACGGATGGAAAAGGGGGGACCTTTTATAGACGTCGTTTGTAGGACTCGATATATCGGACACGATTGCCGATCGATCGGCCACGGAGTTGCTTTCGAGGGAAGCGAGGAACTTTCGGTCTGGACCAGTCGGACTTCTGTTTCATTTGACTTTGTTCTCCATCTTGATATTCCTTTTGATAACCTTGTAATTTGAAGTAATGTTATGTACATCAGATTGATCTGAACTTGACGGGGTACAAGCAGCTTATACAATTGCAGTTTGCAGAATATTCAATGTATTCAATGTCAATATTCCTTATTTCCAGTCTGCAAATTTTTTTGAATTTATGGAGAATTTAAAGATGCAAAAATTCATAGATTGTACATGATACTCGAAAATGTACAAAATATCCAAAATATAATACCTGTTATAATATTTAATACGTGAAACACACCTTTGTGTTAGGTCCTATTTTCTTAATTATTTCCTTAATTATTTTCTTAATTATTTACAAAAGTATGAATCTTGATGAAAATTCGCGTATAATAAAGTAATTCAGAGAAGTTTCGCTGTTAAAGACAATCGCTTTGTAAATAATGGTATTAAACTAAAGTCAGCTTCACAAGTGGTAACGAATATGATAACTAAAGATCAGAAATGTCACGGACGAAATCCCTTGCACTATTTCGTTCCTGTAAAAAAAAATGCCGATAAAAAAATAGTTACGTTTCTATTCTTCTGGCACTTACATTATTTACTACCTGAATTTCTCACTTGGTAACTGGAAATCGGCGTTAATCGGTGGAACGACGCCGACGATCGGCTGTAAATTTCTGGGTACGCGCCTTCTAAGCGTTGGCAATCTCACGATATAACGACGCGACGGGGATCGGCGTAACGGTTGGAGAGTCGGTGAGGCGAGTTTGGAGGCGGTGGGAGGTGTATGCTGATGAGATGATTGTGAAATTTGTTTTGGAATTGTTTTAAACGATTGTATGATGATTTTATGTAGTTTCTTCAGGGATTGTTTTGTGAGAGCGGCTTTTTTTGCTTTATTTCGTTTCGTTTGATTTACGAGGAATAACATTATTGATGTTTATATTGATATTTATACATTGACAACGTTAAAGAGTTGGTGTATTATTAATTATCTGATCTGGCATAAGATATAGTAACACAATATTAATATGCAGTTATTTTGAATTTGTTTGAATATGTTTTAAGTAGGTAAAGACTGCTGTACTTGTGATAGATACATTATCACTGGAACAAAGTTTGATAGTGTTCGTTGATAAGCTTTATTCTAATGATTATTAATTAATCTATAGACCATCGTATCAAAAATAAATTTTAACACTTTTTATCGACCCGTATTTTAGCAGAACTCGTAAACGATACTTTCTCAAAGAATCGCAACGTTTTCTCAGAATTCAATTACTCTGGATGACGGTGGAAGAGATACCTCTCCTGATTTGAATCTTAAACGAGTCTCAACGGAGGGTGGAAGCTGGAAAGCCACGATGAATGTGATTTTCGGCCACTGAACGAAATTTCCAGCCACATATCATGAATGGACACGAACCAAGCTGGCCTCACGATGCTGCGGCATGTTCCTGACCCGGACGACTATGACATATGGGTAGCGCAAAAACCACCAATGCTGATCGATTGGCCACGCTAACCAACCACCCCGACGTTTCCCTCTTTTTCCATCGTATTCAAGATCCCCTCTCTACCTTTGTCCGCCGGCCAGGACAAACACGCCGATGTTTACCGCGAAGTTTCCTTCTTAAACGCCGCCAGGAACCTCTGACACTGAATTTTTTAGGTAACCGATAGGGAGAATCGTAGTGGAAGTCTCTTAGGATCTTGGAACAAAAGTGTCAAAGTTGACCATCTATGACCGAGAATAACATGGATTTTCTTTGAAATTTTGATATAGATAATTATAGATGGCTGACAATTAGCGGGATATACATATACTTAACTAAACGTTATTTTTATGACAAATTAAAGTAATATTACAATTTTTATATTTAATATACTAGAATTTTTTGAATCTATGTTTAGTACGCTAGAATTTTATGTAGATATTGAATTTTACTAAAACTGTGTACAATAGACTGCTCAGTAGTATTTAGACAATCTTTAATTCGTGGTAGGGTGTAATATAATTGTAATATTAAGGCGTACTCCGTGGGTGTGTATGCATCTTCGGCAAATGTAAATGTGAAAAAATATATAGAATGTATAAGGTGTCTCAAATTATCCGAATCGAGTTTTGTCTGTATATTCTGAGTATACGTAAGAAAAAAATGATACATAACCAGATTGTTTAAAGCTATATTATATAAATCCTAATATTCTAACGATTGTGAAAACTGCTGTTGAAAAAGCAACCTGGTCGAAAGCTTAATCAACGCGTTACCTTCTCCGCTCCGCTTATCTGTCTAATCTAATAACCGACTAAGTACCACACACGGTGTCCTCAAAATCGCTATTCCACCACGTGGATCGCAAAGTGATGAGATCATCGGCCGGGAAAATAATCGAAGAGCAATCGCTATCTCAAATTCGACACCGCGTGATGGGACAATGGCTAGAAGAGAGAATCGAGGCAACGCGAAGCAAAAGCGACGAGGCAGGGACAAAAGTAAAAGAGAAGAGGAAGAGAATCGACGACGAAAGAACGAAACGATCGAGACGGGGACGGTGAAACCACCCGATGGAGAAGGGAACAGAGGGCGGAGGGGGGAGGAGTATACGTGGGTGCAGCGAGCACACCGCTCCGCTAGAAAGTGTCCCAGACCGAAAGGAAAAAAGAGTCCGGGTCAGTTTGAATAATTTTGACCACACCTCTCGTCAAAGCAATACACGAGAGCGTATGAATACATACATTTAAATGGAGCCCACAGCCCGGGGAAGTATTGTCCGAATTTTTAAGCAGCCTCACTCGACAACGACGAAACGTCGCGCCCCGGTTGACCGACATTTCTCGCCTGGACTAACTACCTTCCTTTCTTTTTCTTTTTTTTTTTTTTTTTTTTTTTTTTAATAAGTTCTACTAAAAAGTGTTTGAGGGAATACGTTGGACATCTTTTCCCAAAATTTTCTACGGAATCGAACATGTGTGTATAATCACAAAGCTACGAATGCACAAGCTTCTGTCGAATAGATATTTGAAATGAAAATAAATTTGACTTGAATGACTTTGACCATATTATCTTGTTGGTTCGCTATGCTTCAAAGCAATTCAAAGAATGATTAATACGGTACAGGTGTCTCATGGTGTTTCTCTGTAGTCGAGTAATATTGTGTACAAATATAATTGAGCGAATAAGAAAAAGCCAATGTATATTACTTTTGTTAGAAAGAAAGAACGAAATATCGATTATAAAGGATCCTTTATTTTTTTTTTTTTTTTTTTTTTTTTTTTTTTTTCTTTCAAAACACCCTTGCCTGCTCGTAGGTTAGACACGAAGTTTTTACCTGTTTCGAGAAAGATGCAAATTTATGCGCGCGTACGAGAAGAAAACCGCCCCCTTCGTCTCGAGGACGATTTAGTTCTCGAGGTGCACGAAGGTGTTTGTACGTGGTTTTCAACGAGCAAGGGAAATCTCGACGTGTTAGGCAGGTAGAAATCTAATATCGATGCTGACAGCTGTTTGACGATGGTCTTTTAAATAAGGTGGAGTGGTTTAATGTTTTATCGAGAAGGAGTTGATAACAAGGAAAATGAGATGAGATCTATATGTAGGAAGAATTTTAGTTTAAAGCGTAAGTATATTGCAAGAGTTAGATTTCAACTAGGGAAACTATATAAATGATTTTATATCAAGTGAGCTACTAAATTAGTTTTATACTAAAGAAGCACAATTGGTTAGAGCGAACTACAATTTTCCTTTCTTGAGAATTATATAAATAGAACATTAATTACACATTATAAAAGAGATAATAATATGCGACTTTTGGACTGGACCAGTCAGAAACGTGCGACGAATTTAAAATTCGTCTCATTTTAATACAATGTCCAAATCATTAACAGAATAAGTGTGTCACAGAAATTTTAATCACACGTTGCGACAGGATGACAATGTGGAGCTGGTTCGGCTTGAAATCTTTAAATCTGCCTCGTTTTAATACAATCTTTAGAAAGCTGACGATCGGCTCACTCTGGAATCTTAATCTCGCATTATAAAAAAGATGATGGCATATGGCTTCCCTGGTAGTTTTTATCGATCACTATATATAGCTTTTGCAATAGACACAGCTTAATGGCCAGCTTCTGCAATAGGTCAGTTCGAAACGTTTCAACCATATACTTTAAACCTGACTTATTTTAATGCAATCTCTGAAGCGCTGATAGTCGCAAATGGATACTTCCAGGAAATTTCAATCGTTTATCTAAAGGCAATACTAACGTTTTCTGTACTTCCGAGTATGTTATTTAAGCCGCTAATCTTGGAATTACTTCAGGATTTTTTAAGATTTTCCGGAAGATTACAGATTTTGAACCATCATGAAACTGAGAATCTTTATACGTTTGTGCAAAATTCAACGATGCAAAAATCGTTTTAAACATTCTTTTGTCCGATTGTGAAGCAATCAGATCCTACAAGACGTATTCGTCACAGATTCTTTAAGCTATCATTTTCAAAATATAAAATAAAAAGTCTATCTTCTGTCCAGAGACTTTTGCTTACCATTCCCAGACGTAGTAGCCAACGAATCGCGACAATGACAAATTTTTATCTCCCTATACGATTTTGGAAGAGCCACGTCTCCGGATCTCGTACGGTTGAGAGCAGGCTTAGAGCGCTCTGCTGCGATTTGAATATCAGAGCGTACATAAGACGAGATAGAGAGAAAGGGATGGAAAAAGAAAGAGAGAAAGAGGGAGCACCGTGTCGACCGGGGCACACCGTGTGCCCCGCTACACATACGTGTGTGTTCGTGAAGATCGATCGTGAAAGATCACCTCGTACGTTACCCGGAACGTAGAGCCTCTTCTCGCGGTTTCGATCGTGCCACGAACCACAGTCCAGATCCCAATAATATCCTGGGCTCGCCGTTAGAAAAGGGTGATGGCGAATTTTAAAACGATCCTCAAGACGCACGATTTTCACGAAACTAGGATGTAGAGAGGAGACACAGAGTACTTAGGAGACTATCGATGCGTAACACGTGAGCAGGATCACGCAGGGAAATTCCGTACGGGAAATACCGTAGCACGATTTTCCAAACGCGATAAACTTGACGTACGAGACGCTCGATTCTACCGCCTTTTGCCTAGCATTCCACTTGGTGGGTGTGAATCTGTGGCACGTAGCTGGGATCACTTCGATATGGTGTTACGATCGTGATTGTAACTCGAAGGGAATTAAGAGCGGGCAAATGGAGAGCTTCTTGGGAAACTTCATATTATAGAGTTTTTTGAACGTTAAGCTACGTCTGAATTGATAACTGTGATTATAAACATTGTATAAAATGATTCTATTATTTGAGTAGAGATAATAATAATTACAAAACGTAATAGAATAATCTTCCGATTATTCTTTTTACAAAAAATTGATAAACATATTTGGAATAAACAGAACTGCGTACCAAATAATTCTCCAATCGCAAATACTTAAAATAAAATACCTAATCGCAAATGGAACATCTAAACACAAACACAATATTTAAAAAATTAATTTCCCGTCGATTGATTAGATTCCATTAATAGCTCTACCACAAAATCAAAATTAAATCCTCCCTGAGACGTCATTTTGAGATCCTCAAGTTGAGAGAGACATCAACTTATTTCCATCCAAACTACTTAAATTTATCTGACTTGTCCACAAATTTATCTACTATACATGCTATACATACTTATGCACATCTAATACTTTGCAAGGGAATTGACCAGAGGAAGTAAGCAAAGTACGGATGCGTCTGTTGGTCTCTGTTTTCGACTAGAAAACGTAGAGAACGAACGGGCGTTCCGTGGTACGAGTGTTGGTGGTCGAGTCAGCGGGGAAAGGACGAGACAAGACCGGGACCAAGGTGGAAGAAAAGACTCGAAGAGGAGAAGGAGAAGGTGGAGGAGGTGGTGGTGATGGAATGGGAGGTCGCGGAGGGACAAGGGGAGAAAAATGACAATCATCGTCATTTTAATAATATGCAAAGGTATAGTCGACTTCCACGCCGGGCAAGTGTGGCCACAATGGCGTTATATAATGACAAAGACACGCCGGGTCGGCTGGGTTCCTTTCGCTGACAAAAGGCGCGGCGTTAGGGTCATCCCGCCGGACCGGAACATGTTTTGTCCAGCGCGGACAAATGTCACCGATAATGTCTTCGGGGACTAGCGGGGATCCGTCGAGGAGTCAAAATAACTTTTGGAATGGAAAATATTGTCGGTGTTTCAATTCGACGCTAGGCATTCGTAACGTCGTGAAAACACGCGTGAAATAATTGATCGATCGGTTTGTGAAGTGCAATCAGAAATTTTGCGTAAATCAGGAAAAAATGTGTCAAATACTCGATCGCGAAAATGTATTCTTATTGAGATAGAATTTTAGACAAGTTTAATTACGAAGTTGAGTAATTTCTATCAAGAAAAATAATTAAGAACTTGAAGCTTAAATCCGTTTCATTTGAGACACGTTGAGGCTACATTGTAGTTATTTTAATTACAAAATATTCCTTTTCTTTTTATAAATTTAAAAAATCTTGAGTCAATAGAGTTTATAATTAGGAGAAGTTCAGGAAAGATTCTATCAAAGATTTTGTAGTAGATTAAAATTTATCTAATGTAAAACCAAATAAGGTATTATTAACTCAAATTCATTATTGAATAACTGGCATATTTTGCAATAGATACATACATACTACTGAATCTGCTATTTATTTGGCTTCAAATGTCCAAGCGAAATTGAGCGTCTTTCAGCCATTCGTTGACTTGAAAGAAACAGCAGCTGTTAAGTAACGTAATGTACTGTGCGCACCATCTTCTTCAACGTCATTAGGTAGCCAATTATTTCTATTAATTATCCTGCCGTAGTCGGGTTACTTGAATCTAAACGATTTCAAACAACTCGACTGTGGTGAAGACAAACTCGAACATGAACTACAAGTTATTAATTAATCTAAATGAGCCTCTGAACCATACTAGTACAATATTTATTGTAGGATTTAACGTTTGAATTTAATCTATTTAGAAATTTTCTATTTCTTTTTAATAAACAAAAATTCATTTTTAAGTCGATTTTGTATAAACAAATTTCAATTTGCATCAGCATCCACAGTTTCGTTATAACCTACATATATTTCCTCTACTTTTTCAATCATTCAACAGCAGTTTCAGAAGCTGTAACAGAAGCTACAATTTAGCTTTGCCATTTAATATACACGCACGTCAAATACTTGGGAATTCCTTCTTGTCCCGTTTACCCTCTTCCTCGTCTTCTGCCTTTTATTTTTACTCCTTCCCTTCGTTTTCTCCGCCACATTCACTCCTACGTCCCTATTGCTACTCCTCCTTCGCTCTTTGCCGCTTTTCGCGACGGTTGCGCTCTTCCTTGTTTCTCCAAATGGCACTTTACGTCTGCTTTGAATCGCGCGTCCTTGTCGCGCCGCCTTTCAACAAGAGAAGCCAACTCGTGTCTTCGACACGGCGATCGCAATGGTAACGTCTTCCTACGTGCGCGCAAGTACACGCGTTGATACGCGGCACCGCGCAAAAACGATAATCGTAACTTTCGACGTCGATGATGCTCGAAACGAGCCGGTCGAACCGTTGTACGCTACCAGCAGGGACACGCGAATCCACCGCCATTCAATCGCCTCCGTACAATGTGAATCGATGAATCGCGTGAACCTGAAAATGCTGAAGAACGTTCTTGTTGCTTGGTTGTTCCAGAAGATTTCAGAAGATGGTTTTCGCCTGAGATAAAATTGTATTTCATGGAGCGATCATCCAGAACCATGAATCACAACTGAAGCAAGAACTAATTATTATTGGCACTGACTTTTTCCCCTTAGAATAGTAAAATAGAACCGGCATGAACACCATCTCTTGAACCAATATTATAATATGTTTATAATATATATTTCTTTTTATCAATTGATAAAATTCATACGTGTCATGATATGAAAGTTGAAGATCGTTCTTTTTCTCTTCGTAATAGGATTTTTTTTTGGAAAAAAAGACCTTAAAATATGGAGTGCAGTTAGGGTCCTCATGCACTGCTTAATTTCACTTTTCTCGTTTTCAATTTGTTAATACGCAAAAATATTGAATTGTTTGGAGGAAAATGGAACAAGATCGAACGTCTAATATCGTTTTTTTAATAAAAAGGAGCGTGGACACTTAGGAATAACAAAGCTGTCAGCTTTGGTATTAACCACAAAACCATCCATCAACAGAAATTCTACGCAACGTGACGAACAAAAAGCTTGGCTGCAACAATTGTCCGTGTCGATAGCTCGACGACGATCGGCCGGTCGACGAGGAGGGGCCCGATGACGCAACTCCACGATTCTTTCGACCGCGTCCTCCGTCGTTTTCTTCAGTAAATTCGATACACCTGTGTGCCAATTGTTTTGACATGTGTCCCCATTGCGGCCTCTTGAACCAACGCACGAGAGGAGGGGAACGGACACACGCGTTCGGGCCACCTATTCGGCCTCTCGTCGTCTCTGGTAACGATATGCGGGTCGTACAGTCCAACATCGAAGAATGGAACACAAAAAAAAGAATATATACAAGGAGACAAGAAGAGAAACGATAGAATCGGCAGTGGTTGAAAAAGAGAGCAAAAGGAGAAACGAGCCGAAACGACAGAAGACGATTCAATTTTCTGATTAGGCGACGTAACGGTTTGCCACCGAATTTAACTCCTCACTCTTGAAACTGTACGTCAAGACTCGACAGTGTTTTCGACTGTACATGTATTTTTCATTCTGTGTTCTAATCTTGTTTTTTTATTTCAGTACAAAGTGGTTTGAGTTGGAAATGGTGCAAATCAAACATTCGTATCTATAGCTTGTATCAATTGTACAAATTTGTCATAAATTCTTCTATTTTTGCAAAGTTGCAAGATTTCAGCAAGAAAGTAAGATAATGATGAAAAAAGCATCAAACGAACTCTTTAAATTCTTTTCCATAAATGCGTTCTACGTAAAAAATCAAAATTCAATAATATAGATTCATTGCAAACAGGTTTCATTAATCCATATCGAAATTTCATTAATCTTCCGTAATACATTAAAATGAAAAATTGTAATAAGCAATCATTTTGTTTCTTCATTTTATATCCCTAATCAAATGAAATTCCAATTGCACAAGATTAATTCTCGTTTTTGTGAAGAAGACAACGAGACTGACAGAGATGCAGGCAATTTTTTGGGTGCGCCTCGCGGCCGTTCTGACACAGGATGTAACGACTACGACCGTGCGGAGAAAGTTATGGCTTTTCTATTGTTTCGCGCGGCTGCCACGACCTGCGGGATCGTTGTTTTTGAATGGGGCAGCGCGCCGAGACGCAGCCTCGATCCTCAAGATGCGACTCGCACTGGCCACAACTTGGTCGCAATAATGTTACAACCTGTAGATCTTTCTCTCAACAATGTCTCGGACCTTCGTTTAACCTGCCAAGATCCGTTTTCAGGGTTCCGTTAAATCCCTTATTCCTCTAGATCGGATGACTGATACAGGGTGTAACACGTTTCGTGAAATTTGTAGATGGACGAACGAAAATTTAATTTAATTTCGATTGGTTTGGTCCATGTGACAAGTTGCAAAATGTTAAGTTACGAGAAGCGTAATAAGCATTACGAGATATGATACATTATTTTCGCAAAAATAAAGCTTCTTCTAAGCTCCAACTTTTGCTGAAGAAGATGAAATTGGAGATTCGGAATATCGTAACTTTCGAATGTCGAAATTGAAAATTTAAGGATTTGAGTACTCGAAAATTGAGAAACAAATGGAGAAACAGATGGAATGTTTGAAAATTCGGAAATACTAAAATTTAGAAATTAAAAGTTTGTAAATTTGGAACATCAAACATAAAATTACTTTCTAAATCAAAGATCTGAATTCGAATAAAGTTTACGTACTTCGATCATGGTTTATCAATTCTATCAAGATATTGAGTATATTGCTATCAGTGGCGTAATAGTTGTTTAGCTGTTATAAAAAGATTCATCAGCAACGGGTATTCCGGGTCGTTTCCTTTTTGCTGACGCGACTGTACAGGTGGTCAGTTGTCCCAGCGAGGCCCGCATCGTGCAGGACAGGTGAGGGCCAATGAGATAAATTCGACCTGACCCTCATGACCAGAGGGCACATTAAAACGTGCAATTATGCAAATTTCCAGGCGTGTTCTGACAAGAAGAAGGTCGTACGATATCGGGACGCGTGGCACGAACTGGTTGATTCTCGGAAATTGTTCGATGATACAAGTATCTGACGATAAGGGCGTTCAGAAATAGATAATTTATTCGTTCATGAATTGTAAGATAATTATATCTTTAAAGACTTATTATAAAGGATTTAAAGATTTACTACCATAATTATATATAATTTATACTCATTGATATAAAAGATACAGAAGTCGATTGAAAATTCTTAATTGAAATTGATCCAATCCCAATTTACCAAACAACCGCGTAATTAGCAAATTCTAATCTCTAAAACAGAACATTGAAATCTCGTGAAGGATCAAATTTACGACGCTTTTACTACGGTGGACGAAAATCAAAGATGAGGGGGCAACCAGAATAATAAAGGCGAATACACAACAAAGATAAAGAGGCCAAGAGGTATAGACAAGATGGTCAGGATAATAGGTAAGAGGCAAAAGGAAGCTGGGCCCGAGAAAGAGATCGGCTACGATCCTAATCTCCTCTCCGAGGCCTCGGCCGAAAATTCAATTAAACTTTTGATATACGGGCAGCCATGACACGGCTGTGTAAACGAAAATTTCGCAGGCTTCAGATACTTTCCTTAGACTTCCAGAATATAACTGGAGTGCACAAACATATACTGTTCGTTTGGTCCCATAAAACGATTAACCTACAACACATTTGTATTGTAGAGAAGTTCAGAATTTTTCGAAAAAGGTTACTTTAAAATTACCTTAGAATACTTTTTTGTGAAAAAAAAATTTTTTTTATTTCGCAGTATTACTAAAGATAAAAAAAACCAGACTTTCTAGGAAGTTTCATCTTTCTAGTTAGTTAGTTGGTAAGTGTCCTAATATTTATGAACAGCAATATAAATTGTCTATCAATAAATCAATCCCAGACGTCTGACAATCTTACTATAAGTATAACTGAGTGATTCTATATTTTTGTTCGATAGTGTACGAGTATGTGTAACACAGGAGGGTGGCCACATTCACGAAGAAGGAAGAACGAAGAGAAAGCCAAGTCTGGGTTGATGCTAGACGACGTGCCGCGCCGCCGGGAAATCTGGATATTTATTTCGGACGATTTGCCAGGGCGCCTAGGGCGACGAGGATTCTAACTGGCCGGATATCGAAGCAACGTACAGGAGTCCTTCCTTCCTGTTTTTTGCCAGTTCACGTTATTTATTCTTAGCTAAGCCTGCTTTCTAAGCTTAATACGAGGACAAAGATGTGTTAACCGTGATTTACGGAGAGATACGTTTATATAGAATTTTTCGAGCGTGCTTCAAAGAATTTAAAATATTTATTGGGTTTTAGAGAACATTTTTGGAATAAGATTTATTTGCTGGACTCGAAGAGCTATGATTGAACTTATATATGACGCGTCAGTGAAATAATATTAGAATTGGAAGAAGAAACAATTCATTTGAAATACAGATGTGTTCAAGAGTTAAAATGGTTTAATGGTTTTCAGTTTCTGTTAAATTAAATAAAATTATATGGTTTACCGCCCTTCCTTTCATTTTCCCAGATTGTCTAGAATTGTCCAGGTTTGAAAGACTGTGAAATGATATCCAATGGTCAGATTATTTCTATAGAAATGGAATGGAAGCTGTGCTTTTTAGCTATGTATCTACACTTGTCAACGGGACACTTCGATGGACAAACTGTTAAATTTACACAACACCGAGTGAAACTCTAGCGCAAGCGTATTAAAACGAGTTAACAATTATTTTAAAAATGATCACTTTGGTAATACCATTACGTTCTTTCGGTCAATCTATATTTTTCCAATTATATTTTTTCAGTGTTAAAAAGTATCGTCATAGAATTTGAATAAAATATGAGAGAACTCTTATCGGTATGCATGATTTCTCGTATCAAATTTGTAATAAACATCTTCCTAAAGCATTACAAGTTCTATTTATTCGCGAAAATGAGGACAAGATTGAATTATAAAAATTGTAGGATCCGGATTAATTCAACCCCTGACACCGTTGATAACAATTCATCATGAAAATAACGAACACACGAGTCGGCCCACTCGCCAGACGAAAATTCCGGTTCAAAGATAGAATTGTCCAGATGCTGAGCCTCGTTTTGCTCGATCGGTCGAGAAATGCCACGGACTAAACGCGATACGATTTATTCTTCTACGTTCTATCTGCAGGGGCAGGAGGGTCTTCGTTCCGTGCTTATAGAAAGAAAAAAACCAAATCCAACGAGACACCCCTGGAAAATTGGACTCGTCGATTCTTACTCGAATTGCCGAAATGTGGTGCGACCTTTCTCTTTCTTTCTCTCTGAATAAGAAACGCGTTCGTCATCCTAGGAATCCGTTTGCCGATCCGTGTCCTAAAGTTCTTTTTACGATAAATCGTCCATCATAGGCAAATATGACAACCGGGCAGCGCCCCCTACAAAGGAGATCGGCAGCGTGAAAAATCTGGCTGAACTGACGTTGCAGATTCGGACCACGCAATCGTCTGAACCTCGATGCAACGCTAAAGAAGAGAACGTTGCTCAATGGACAAGACGTTGGTCGTCAGCAATGCTATGGACGTGGCGGATGTGATCTCTATGGGAATCGGTGGAAGTTACGCTCGATCTGTGTGATTTTCTCGGTGTTTGGATCGCTAGATGATCGTTCATGCTTGTGGCGAGTTTGGCATGGATTTGGACGTGGTTTGAGGGTAGTATGATACTTTCGTGTATACTTCGAGATATCTGGCGAACGAAAAATTTCGTAACGTTGATAATTTGATACTTCTAATAGTTATACGCTGCTGGAAATAATTAGGGGATTATTACGGAGGGTTCTATCGCATGAATCGAGCAAACAGGAAGTAGGGAATCTTACTGGCTTGATAAATTGATATGACATTTGTACGACATTGTAGTAAAAATTAACTTCAAGGAATATAAATAGACAGAAATCACATTTTTAGATTTATATTTACTATAATTATATAGTTAGGTATAATGGATTAATTATAAGAAATTAAATTAAATAACAAGTAGTATCGCCATACAAAGTATGGAAATAAAAATAAAATATACATGAAAAAGAGAGTTAAGTTTTCAGATTTTTGTAAATAAAGTTTCCAATAGTTTCTAGTTGATTATTGAAATGCGGTATTTATCGTATTGCACTGACAAGAGATTAATGGACGTATAAATGAAATTTCTAATACTTGTAGGTGATTGATGGTTTGCTATCGCGTGATTCTAGCTTCGTTTCACTTAATTGACTTTGTAATTTGTTCAAGTGCTTGATACCTCGTAAACTTCGACATGTTGTACAATTTTACTTCGATAAATACGCTGCTGTCAATAAGTATTAAAACTACATTTACACCAAATATGATATTTGCTACAGACTGAATATTTTTCTCAGTGAATATTTCTTGTACATACATGCACCAACAGAAACGTAATTTCCGATGTGTACTATTAAAATGAATCGTTACACTACTCAGAAGTTAAATATTAATTACACATATTGGTATTAAAATGTAGAACTTCGACAGTTCTAACTCTCCCCACTATCTACAAGTTTTTACTCACCTCACAGTGTATTTAGTTGGTTAATTGGTTTAGTACTTGATCGAATATTAACTAAAATATTGTTCCAATAAATACGATTCAGACGAGAATGAAATTCCACTGTACAATAAAATCACCATTTTGAATACAGTCTTTCCTTAAATTTTCTCCCAAAAGGGACAAATACTCAATTTCTCCAATCTGCTAATTAAGAATAATGCACAAAAATCAAATTAAAACGGATCACCAGGGTCCAGCGAGAAGCACAGGGCGTATCCAAGATTTCAGGCGGATTCGCCGAGGAAGAAATTATTTTTTTCCGTTTTGTCGGCTATTTTTGTTCGCAAGTTGTTGCGCCCGTGGAGTGACTGACCTCTGGCCAGTTCGCGGTGGCACGGCGGCGATCGCCTATTTTTAAGCACGCCGAAAAATGCATAGTCTCCCTTTCGAAAGAAACGCGACGAAGAAACTCTGGGACGGAGGGGTGAGAAGAGGGAGAGAAGGATGGGACAGCGGAGCGAAACAGGAGAGTGGAGACCGTCCGTCGTCGACGTCGTCGTCGCCAGAGGCGTCGTCGATGCTCGAGGAAAAATTTATTTCGAAGCGGCCACATGTCACGGTCAAGAAAAGCGTCTTCTTTTTTCCTAACTTCTTTAACAGTACCCAGAAAACGTTTATTTATTCTCTGTGAAATATATCCTGCAGTTTGAGACAACGACGACGAGACGACGACGGAGACGCGGATTTCACCGGGCAAAGAACAAATTTTCTAGCCAATTCGCCGGTGTTAACAAACGACTCGGAGATGTCTGATTATCACCAGCGGGGTGGCATCGATCTATTTTCGACCGCGTTCCTCGCCGTCTGCAGGACGTTCAGTGTATGGATATCTGAAGATACGATGAGATGGGGGAAAAACAACAGTGACGAATTTTTTGGTTTGCTGGAAGAATTTGTCGTGGAACGAATGGAATTAATTTGTTAAAGGAGACGGACAAATGATCGGAAGCAAATAATTTATCGTGTTAATCCTTTTGGATTGCAAAAGATATATATAGATAATTATTGGATAATTATTTATTAAAAGAAGAGGAGATTATATTTTTACTTCCATTTACATGTGTTTTTAGATGAATACAATTATATGAATATAAGGTAGTGGTTACTGTAGGTTATTTTGGATCAGTAGGTAATTTTGAATATTTAATAAATTGGTTTTCGATCTACTATCTTCATTTTAATGTATACTCTTCAATTAAAAATTTACTTTTTATTTGTTTTGTTAATTGCTACTCCTGCTTCCAGAGAAAACAGCTTGTAACAATAATCGGTCCTTCCCGCTTATTATTTCTAGGAAATTTGAACAAGAAGGAAGGGAACACGAAGAATAATTTCCCAATTTTGTCAAATTTTCATTGTAAAAATAGTTTCATGGACGAGATTGTAAACTGTATCAATCAAGAATAATACCACTGCTTTCAAAAGACATTAATGAATTATTTTTAACCACTTCTTTAACTACTACAAGGACACACATTTCTAGCAAACTAGAACTCAGAAACAAATTTCAAAATATCACGGTTTTCATTAGAAATTACCCTTCGTAGAATCCATTTTGTGTATCAATAGGGGCCAAGTCAAAGCCAAAGTTAAAGAGATTAGTGACCTGTTCCACTACCTCGATTTCCGGAAATATCAACCAAAACTGACCGATCTACCTGTTCGGATGCATCTACGCAGCATCAGTGGCTCGCCAATTTAGAAGTAATTTTCTCGAATCCCTTGAAGAAAAGGCAGTTCTTCCCACGGTTGGTCAGCTGGCCTGCGTCCAGAAGCGACGATCTTCGTTTCGTGCATCTTCCTTTATCATTCCTCCTTTTCCCCATCTGTGTTTTTTTACGAATTTCGATTTTTATACCTGAAGATCTATTCGTCGGATCATTCGAGACTGAGCCACTACTTACGGGCCCTTTACAGTCAAAAAGATTTGTCAGACAGATAAAACGAAGAAAGCTTTATTATTCCCTTCACGAGGCACGTGTATGTTAACTTTAAAACTACGCCGATGTCGTGGAAAGTTGTGGTTTTTGAATAATCATTTAGGTTCGTGAATAATAACATGAAACTTTTAAAAGAACTCCGCACAGGTATCGTTATTAGTAGATAAAAAGCAATAAACAAATTTTAGTACAAATATTGATCTTGAAACACGCACACAACGTAAAACGCTTAGCATAATGTTCTACGGCTAGTTGAAATTCATCAACTCCCATAATTTCAGCGTAGCAGCTTTCGAGAAACACTCTATTACCACGTCTCCTTGCAAAACAAATATCAATTAGCTTTTAAAGGAGACATCATCTTCGTATTAGTCGTAGATATAACAGTAAACAAAGGAAGAGTGAAAATTCTACTAAATTCTAATTTTTCGAGATCGAAAAGGGTACGTAATTGAAAGAAACTCTGTTGAGAAATTGATATCAAGAGCCAAATTGTCGTGCCAACTGTTCTACATGGGCGTGCATACTAATGTTGATTTCGAGAAATTCTACAAAGGAGCAGACAGAATATTTTTAATGTAATATACTCTTCACATTGCTATTATCTTTTAAAATTATGAAACATTTAAACAATTATGCGATTTTTACGATCTTTATACATTTCTATGCTCTATATCAAGTTCCGTATTAAAATATATTACACCATGTTTTATCGAAATGAATTTTATAAATTTTGTATCAACACAGTGATGCCAATACGTAGCGAGAAGAAGATAGTTTGTAGTTCCACCGTTGTTAACTCTTTTGGTAAAATTCCCAACTGATCTTCTGATATACCGTTTCATTCGAATCTTCTCAATTTAATCAACATATGCAACATAATCTTTTGCAATACAGTTTAATGAAAGGAAAAAGATACCAAACTACCAGATGAGGAAACTAGCAAGCTTGAAAAATTCCAAATTTCATTGATCTCGCGTTAAATTAGATAATGTCAAATTTTATTCAACTCGTACCAATATTAAAATTTCTCAAAAGCTGTGAGAACAGAAAATATCAAAAATACGAGAAGTTGAGTACTCGTATAATATTGTACTGCGTATGTACGTCGCAGCTGAACGGAGTCAATTTCCTTAAGATCAATGATCGAACAGAATCGTCACACGAGATGCTGCATCTATGGTCTGAGTGCAACGACACCGAGCACCCAGAAGAGAAAAGGTTCGAGTCGGACAGAACAGTGAGCCGATCGTAAAAATTGATCGAACGGATGAATGGCCGAAATTCGATCAAAGGACGAATCTGTTCGGTCTATGTCTAGGATCGGTTCTCTCTCACGAGAAATTTTCAAGAACACACGTGGTCCATCGCCCCCGGCCGCGTACCCCTGCCTTTTTTCCTCTCCAGATCGCTTTTTATAAATCTCTTTCCTTCTCTTTCTCTCTACGTTCGTTTTTTTCTTCCTTTTTTTTTACTCATGGGGCCCTAGGATTTTTTTCTTACCCCTTGGCCGGCCATCTGCCGCTACGGAAGGGGCGGCCAAGATGCAGGATCCGCAAAAGAGAGGTTAAGGGGGGGAAAGGAAGAAGGATGCGCGGCATCGGGCCGCATCAAGAAAAGGGAGCGACGCAAACGGTACTATCATAGAATGGATGAGACGAGTCCGAGAGGAGCTTGGGTAATGGCTTAAGTCCCAGTTTTGCCTCACAGAGAACCGATCTGTGGCTTCCAGCGGCTTCCACGGAAAGAATGTGTCGTGGGACGTTGCTGGGAAGTCACGTAATATAGCGCCGTTCAATAACGTAGTATGATAAGACCGGTTCTTTGTAAGATTGTCAGTTGTCGTTCACGATGGAAGGAAATGAATTAAGATATTTTGTTAAGTATATGTAGATTGATTGAAATTAAAAAATAAGTTAGACGATTTACTAAATATACATGGATTTGAGTTAGAAAATGGACTAATTAGTATGTATATATGGATTGGTTTTAACCCTCTAAAGATAAATGAAAACACCTATCGCAATGCCTAATTTCCTTGTCGGTTTAGGCTACTGAGATATTTCGAACATTTTATGACACTTATTCATGTCTCTACCACAATATACTGTGATGTAATGACATAATCTTTTCTTAAGTCAAATATTTGGATTTATTTAAAACACTATAAAATAAACAACTGAAAGTAAAAAAAAAGGTTTCACTGTAACTTTGTTAAAAATATGTTTCAGACATCATAAATCACATTCTAGTAATAATTCAAATTTCAGCCACGTGAATCGCCATAAAATTTACCGGTAATTCGGAATCACGACACCGTTAGGTTCCCAAAAGGTGCGCGTTCTATAAACAAACGGTATCGTGGAACTTGTAGGTTCTCACGGAGTTGCGAGTATAGATTTTCCCAAAAAACAGAGGGAAAACACCTCATCCGGCCAGGCTTCCTCTATAGGTCTACGTCGGTATTTTAATTTTTTTCTCTACCCCTCCCAACCACCGTTCATTTTTTTTCTTTCTTACCTTGCCCTCTCGCGTATTCCGTTGTCGGAGAATCTGTGCCACTCCGGGTACCGTAAACCACTCCCCTCTCTTTCACTCTCGAAACCTGCACCCTCTCCCCTCTCCCTAACTTGTTTTTTTACATTGCACAAGGTGTTTCCGTCCTCGCGCCGAAGTTCCGTCGCCCTTCATTCCGTTCTTCCTCCATCCCCATAACTTCATAGCTTCACGAGGAATTAAAAAAGAACAGACAAGGGGGCCCCCCATCGGAAGTCGCACGTTCGTTCGCTCTTCGGATTCCAATCGAAGGAATCCACCTAGCTAGTCGATTCCAACCCCACAAAATACTGTTTTTTACCCCTGCTGCTCACCCTATTTCACCGAGCTTAATGTAGCGTCCTTCTAGGTGTGACTGCTCTGTGAACCAGTCAAGCTGAGAACTTTTTTATGCAAAGCTGGACATGGGAAAAACACGCGACGGTGGCTAAGGATCACGACGAATGGACCGGAAGGGTGAGAGATTGGATAAACAGACAGTACAAGGATATCTTAAGGTGCGTACTCAGCATTAAATATGTTGGTGAACATTTAAGAGTATTACGTGATTTTCTCTGGTAACCATAGGTTGAAACAAACTGAGGGACATTTCTCGAAACTTGCAAGAATATTTTATATTCTTATGACACTGTGTTCTCGAGAGCTTTGATATAGACACTTCAGATAATTACGTCTTTTTATAAAAAAAGAAAACAAATTTAGTTTCTTGACTTATTTATATCGTTAAATAATAAATTATTGTACAAGAAGACATTGATAGTAATATATATTTAATAATAATTATATTGAGAAGTAATAGTCAACTAAAACATCTTTAAAAGTGATGATATCGTTCGAACACTTTCTATTAAATATTTTTAAAATATCCAAATAAATCGTGACAGTAATCGCAATTAAGTAAAAATTCTATAATCTTTCTATTAAAAGGTTTTTTATTTATCGAAATGAAAGTGACACCAAGGAATCCAAATTTGAGGAGCGCGGTGTTAAAAAATGGACACAACATGGACGTTGTATGTTGTCTGAGCAGACATGTAGACGAAGGGAATGGAAGAAGGTAAATAATCGCTTTCGAAGGAAACGCCAAAAGGACCTGTGGCTCGATAACTGGCTTCGTCCTGGTGATTTAAAGAACCGATGAATCACCGATAGAGCGTGACCGTCGTCGGTAATTCGCGAAACGAGAAGCCCGGAAGACAGGGACGTTAATCATCGAAGCGAAAGAGGATTTGCATGGACCTCGGCTCCGAAATTTTTCGCCAGCTTCCAGTGCCAAGGAAAACACGGAAACTGGCCTTTCTTCTTTTTTCGTTCTTTCTCTCCTCTCTCTTTTTCTGTTCTCGGTCAAATGGAAACTGTGCCTGGTCGAATCAGACGTTTCTCTGATTTCAAATGGTTCAACGACCCCACCGGAAGCCAATGTAAGAATATGGAGGACATTGAAGCAGGATCGTGCCAGCTGCAACATTCTCCTGTAAATAAGTGATCGGTCCTGCTGCAAATTTTAAAGAAACTAAGACTTTAAATAGCCGGTTACGAAAATCTCGACGAAAATATCTTCGGAACGAACACACGAGGGGAGACGATCAGTTGGTTCGAGTCACGCCACGATTTTCCTTGGCCTACGAAAGTCGTCCGAAACGGAGTTTCTGAAGAGGAACGCTACTTCTCCGGACACAGGACTACGGTTAACCCTTGTGAGGAGGATGATCCAAACACCCTTGGCAAGGGGTCCGTCTCTCTAGTTATATTTGGTATCTATCTCCGCTCATCTTGGGCACATATGCCGCATTGGCGTAGCCGAAGGTCGAATGTAGAGGTCAATGTCTTCTCTAATTTACTTTTTTCACATCATTAATTAATAAAATGAGACGGTTAATACATTAGTAGCTGCGAAGATTTGAAACGTATGTAAAATTTTTTTACTATACCGCATAAACCTTTTTAGCCTACAGAATGGCTTGAGCACGATTTTAATTTTTAGACTATGCCAGTATCTTCGAGTTTCTTTATTTCACGCTAAATATTTAATTATACTTCTACTGTTTTAGTAGTAGTAGAGGTTTTAGAATGTTTGAAAAATTTATTAAGCATTCTATATTAGTATCTTCAGACATATTCGTATTATTATAAATATAAAATTACCCGAATATCTCTGCCAAATCGTCTAAAATCGTATTAACTAGATTACATAAAAATTTCTCTTCGAAAGTTATATCAGCTATTTATACGAGCAACATCTAAATGTGATAAATTAGAAATTAAATCGGAACCAAAGCTGACAATAATTCAATATTTCCTGTTCTTACTATTATAAATTCTTTATCATGTAAAATACCTACCAACTTCTACCCCCGAAAACTTCTCTTCTGAACCAAGAGAAATCCTTAACACTCGCTCCACTAACTCCACTATAATACCAACAGGCGCGCCTGTAGCTTTCAAGAAACCCTTATCAGAAGCGGAACTACATACCACAATAAGAGCAGTGTCGACGAAGATGTCCGAGTAAACTTACCGCAGCGATATCAAAGGTAAGCGCGCCGGAAAGCGAACCTCTTTGACCGTATAACGAACTCCCTTTGCACCTGCGAGAGATTAGGTACTCGGACCAAAACATGGTTCAAACGATTTTCTTATCAATCAGAGGCCATTGATATCTAACATATGAGAAACTCATACGAAATCATATATGTAGGTAAGGTCGTAGGTTTGCAACTTGTTGAATTACGATACAAATTGCGTAATCAAGATTGTAATGCTGAAATTGCATTCATCAAATGTCTTCGCAATGAATACGGAGCAACAAATATAGAATTTGAAAGTTTGTTAAAATTTGTTAAAAGTTTATTAAATTAACACATTGACTGTGTATATTTCGCTCTGGGAACCACGACGGATTAAGGTAACCCTACATAGTAACATGTAATTTTTGCAAAATTTACCTAGCATTTACTAAAACGCTATAATACATATTTGAGAAGCGTCGAGAATAAAATTGAGACGCTTGATAATACAAGAAATTTAACAATTTGTACAATTTATCGACAAACGGTTTGACATAATGAAAATCAATTACCAAGTGGCCGGAAAATTTTGAATTGGTTACGAAGATAAGCATGATACGCGACGATTTTATTTTGATTTACGGTTTTGTACAGATTTCCTCTACATGGCAAGCGGCAAACAGGAAGCCTGCAGTGCGGTTTCAAGCGACCTCTTGACCATCTCTGGTCACCGATATACCAACGCGACGCGCAGACGCTTTGGGGACGCGTTTGCTTTTATCTTGTGCTCCTCCACGCGTCCCCCTTTGCCCGTCCACGTTTTACGACGGACGCTGGAGGACGTACGACGACGAAGAAAGACAGAGAGGGAACGATAAACTCCCACGAAGAGCTGGACGAACGAAAAGCTTCACCGAAACATTCGTCCTCCTTCGTCGTCGTCTTGGTCGTCGTGGCGAGGCACATGTGCACGTCGCCGAGTCGCCAGACAGATCTTTTTTGTCCCGAAGTAAAAATAATCTTTAAAACCCCGAACAGGATGCGTTGTTAGGCCAGGGGAAAGAAGAGAGAAGGAGAAAAAAGATAGAAGGAGAAAGATGTGCCGGGCATCGTCACCAAGATGGTCCACGCGGCGTTTTTTCACCCTTTGGACGCTCGACGCCCTGTAACGGGTGTCCGAAATTAACGCAAGAACCAGAGGACCCTCCTGCTTTAATCCTCCCTCCCTATGAAAAGTTTGCCTACGGATGCTTGAACGCATCTGTCGGAAGTGAAGATTTGACGCTCACGATGAGACGTTTCGTATTTTTCAGCAGCCAGAAGGGTAAAGAATAATGACACTTAACTCTTTTGCCATGGTAATGATGCGAGGATATTATAAAGCATGATATGAGTTGTTCAAAAGACGCATCGATCAACTGCATCGATCGAAGAGTGGAAGAAATTGATGATATTACAGATTTTATTTTTTCATAGCCTGTTGAAACGGAATTATGGAAATAAATCATTTATTTTTAGGAAAGTTGAATGCCAAACATATACTCAAATGATGGAATGGAGAAATTTATATAACGTAGAGTTCAATAGTCTATAGTTCCTGAGAGACTCGTGTATGCATTTGATGATCAATCGTAGATGACCAATCGTGAATCCAGTGATTCCAGATACAGTTAACTGAATCTTACGATGCTCAACAAATAATAGAAATCATCGTTTCCCCTTCTAGAAGCGAATTATCACTCGCGCATTAATGATTTGCAGAATCAATGACTCGTAATGGAAATCTGGAACTTCGTGCGAGAGAAAACAAAATGTGAGTGAACCCTAACGTCAGGTCGACAAAGATAAAATTGAGGTATAATACTATTTCTGAATAGATGCTATTTGGAAATTGATAACAAAATCTTCTAATCAAATAGAACGCTTATGTATCGTTTCATATTCTTATATCATCTTTTTACAAATATTCGTTTTTACTATTTTCCCACAGATTTCCTTATTTATATTTGTATATATATCAACATCAATATCATCACAATCAAGCTAAATCCTCTCGTTTCGTTTTGAATCGTTCGGTCACTATATTTTTTGTTAGAAGAGAATCGGAGTGCGCTGCAAGTGGGTTACTGCACGTTGTAAATTGTACGGCGATCATGAGACGTATTCTTGATTCCACGTTATCGCGGCCTGCTGTTTGACTTAACTAGGCGGCCGTGCTGCTAAATGGCACACGTGTCCACACATGGCGCAAGCGGCACTGCTCTCGAGCCTCGTATAACGTATGAAATAAAGAAATCGAGCGGATAAGTTCTTACATGACTGTCATGAATTTTGTGCATTATTGAAATTGCTTCGTCGGGTAATCGAGCAGAGGCAACTCAATTAGCTTCTACATGGAAAACTATACTGCTGAACGTTCCTTATTTTGTAGCGGAATGTCAATTAGTGTTAACACATTTACGACAAGTTATCTTATTTCTTTATGTAAAATCTAGTATTGTGCGTGTATATCGTAAGTAGACTAATCCTCTGTATCGTACGTAGAGATCTAAAAGTCAATTCTAACTTTCTTATGTTATTCGTAAATTAATACTGAATATTTTGTATGACTGTATGAAAAAGTTGAATAAATAATTTCAACAATTTTACTTGTACATATTTTAATATCCATCATTCACGCTATAGACAGTTCTATAATGACAGCTTACGGCATTTTATATCTTAATAATTGAACTAAATTAGTAAAATACTAATGATAAGCTATAGCTGTAGTAAATATGGTACTCTTAAACAATTATACAACAGTCGTAGATAATGAAATTCTATAATATAAAAACAGTATTTTATTCAATTCATTTCCAAGCTACTTATCCATCGGTAGCAAGATTATACTTTTACCTCCTCTCCTTCTGAAAACTAAACTCTTTCTACGGGTCAAAGACCGAACGATTCCCCGGTTTCCCCAGCTTTAATTACAGCGTGCATCCATTTCTTACCTGTTTAGCTACTCACGCGCTTCAAACTCAAGTAATACACAAGCAAAATCTATTCCAATAATTTTATCTTCTATTATATTAATGAAAAATCATACGTAGTACAGAGAATTTCCGTAATCCTCCTCCGAAGTAAACCGCTTTCTTCGCTTGAAAACAGAACTAAATATCACATTCTTATTTATTAGATTCGAGACTTTTAATTTAAAGGATCTCTCTTTCTCAATAAGAAACAATGTAATTTTATCAAACAGAGAACGATATTTAATTAAATATAGGTAACAGAAAGAACAACAGAAGCTATAAAGACGATCTAACACAAAATACTGCCTGTCATACATACAATGTAATGTGTCGCAGCGGCGAGGAACGACAGAGGCAAAGTGACCGTATAAGACCTCTTCCTGTGGCGGGGAATCATAGAAACCCACGGGTTAGACGGCGGCAGAAAAATTGTCTGTACCTGTGGACGTTTGAAACACAGTGCCCCCTCGCTGGTAATGAATGTGGGAGTTTCACACGGGTCAACGGATCGCTGCGTTTTCTAGGGATAACACACGCGAGGATGATGCACTTGGAATTTCTCCTGGCGCAGACCTGGCCCGCGCTATATAGCGTGCACGTCCGTAATAAACAGGCTTGATAACTTATGCATTCCGAATAGACGATACGATCTATCTGGCACTGCAATAAATACGAGGCGAGCCGGATAGCCGCGCGCTTGTAAATTCGCCGACATTTTAACCGAGTTCCAACTAAGAGGACCCAAACCGATAAATAAAAGCCACTTAGAAGGTGCAGACCAATCGACTTTCCATAATTTCCCAGTTTCATTACATATTAGAAGTACCTGCACGATTAATTTTTAGTTCTTAAGAAATAAACGATTTGCTTCTATCGGTTCATTTATTGCAGGAAGATGATATAAAGAACAGTAAATTTTAAAATAAACAGAAATGGCCTTTGTAACATCACCATCTTTCTCTTCTATTTTGTAGTTTATGAAATTGATCAATGTGGTTTCGAAATGGTGAGAGACTCGTATACAGAATCGAAATTCTTCGGACGCAATCGCTATCGACAAAATAAATGATCGATGAAATTGTTACGCGAAGGCATAAACAAAAAAATTAGCTGGGCACGTGATTTTACATCTTCTTCTTCTTCTTGTGAAAGTCGATGTTTCGAGCAGGTTCGCGTTTAATGGCTGAACGATGTAGGAGGATGACTTTTGGGATTTGTTGGGTGAGAAAACGCTGTCTCGGAGCAGGAAGTGGTGCAATATGCTGGAAATTTATGATAGTATCGCGGTCTCCGGGATCTTCTACGTATTAAGATCGAGCGATCGTGGATTGACTGCCAGATGCGATCGGTATCGGTCGATAGGAGGTGGATTTTTAATTTTTGAATTATTGAAAATTTATAAATCGAACGAATCATCATAAACGTCGAATTTATAATACCTCAGAGTTCAAGCTCGTCAAATTAAGCTCGAACGACTAATAAAGAAATTAATCACCAAAATCGGAACCATTAATTTAATTGTTAAAACGAAAATCAAGTACTACATCTAAAAATCCATCATATTCATAAAATGTTTCAAACATTCTGAACACGAACACACAGCCCACGATTCAGGCAGTACACCCAAATACAGATCACTAGAAGTATCTCGGACAGATATCTATGTCCCGGGACACTGTCCAGGACCCCGGGAGTCTGTGTCGCAGAAGCCCGCAACAGATAATTTCTCGGGTTAGTTAAAAGTCACTTCAGATCCTCCGCCGACCAGGACAGCCCCTAAGCCTGGGAAATATTTTCGACGCACATTTCCTTGCCCTTTCCCCGTTTCTAACCCGAAGGAAAGCAGAAAAAGCGTCCGCTTCAAATTAAAGGGCGCGACCAAAGTATAACCCGCAGGTATTGGTTCGAAGCGATGAACGTAACCTTTTGCAAATGGGTGTTTCAGATTTTTGTAATTAAACGTAATTAAAAAGAAAAAAAGCCCATTCGATCAAATCTTTCATACTCATAATAACAGCGTATCCCACTAATATTAATATGCGAGTAACTATAAAATCATAACGTTAATCGTAATTTCATCGGACATCTTCCCATTTCAATTATCAATTCAGCATTAAAATCCAGACAATCTCGCTCTATCTGCTTCCATCCTTAATATCGTTCCGTTACTCTATCCTTTTCCAGACTGTCTTTCCATCGCAAGGATCTCGATCCTTGGACGAATAATCCCGTCGAAAGATCCGCGTCGCTGGTATCGATCCCACCGCGGATGAAGGGTTTAGTCACGGAATAATTAATGTGAGAGAGCAGGTACCTCCTTGCGTACACTCGTCTACTCCACTTTCTCTGCGACGTGAAGCTGTGTATACGTGTTTACGGGAAGTTCGAAGGGGACCAACGTGCATCGGTAATCGCGACGCGGATCTGTAACGTTCGCGGCTGACTGATGGATACGACTCGAACATTGTTCCCGCGATTGCCTGTAGAAACGATTGCCCGATCGTTAAATTTCTTTCAGGATTCGGAGCAGGAACGGAGCATGATATTTTCGATATTTTTGCGGATATTTGGTCATTATATGAGTAATGAATTTTATGGATTTCAAATGAATATGTTGGTATTTTGACAACGATGGAAGATTATTGAGATGTCTTAAATACAATTGTAGAGGCATCTTACTTGCTGAGATAAGTGGCTAACCCTGGAAAATTAAGGTCTACTTGACCATGAGTCATCCACGTCTTTGGAATATGTGCGACCATGGGTCATCCAGGTCTGTGGAACATGGGCGTGCCAGGTATACCGGAGCCATGATATGAGCGGTAGCTACCAGTGAGGGGTTGAAGGGTGATTATTGTCAACATTGTCAAGGAGCATGGTCAGCGTGAAAAAGAGTGTACCATAACGAGTGACGAATGATGCTGAATGCATATAGACTGACGGAGCATTCTACTTGATTTTGTGTTGACGTGAACAATATTGAAACAAATCATACCGCTACCAAACCTACTAGCGCTATATTTTCCTACGCTCATATTGTAAATATCCTCTGTCTGTTTAGGTTTGAAATGATATATATAGCTATTCCATTCTCCTACTTAAATATATCAATTGTCATAACCGTTATATATTAGTTACCTCTTGTGTCTTAGCGTTTTTAAAAAGCATACATTTATTACTTGCCCCTTATGAAATTCATTTTTTAGGTCATTGATGATAACAGGTGGCAAATAATTTCGAAATCAGAAATACAATAAAAATGGACCTATTACGTTTTTCCTCGTCATATTGTCTTTATATAAAGTTTTAGCCAATAGGTTTCTTTTAAAATTCTCTTCTAGGACTTCCATAACCACATCGACTAATTTGATGTAAATCAACAAATGTAACAAATGTAAATATCCCAGAATATAAGATCATATTCTACAAATTAAACAACGTACAAAAACTGTATATTTATTATTCGATAATTTCCATCGATATAGGTACCTTATTCGCCGAAACGATCAAATATGAAGAATCATGTTACCGCGTTCGTATTTAACGTCTAGTCGCGGACGAACCAACGAAACCAACCGCGCCTCGAAACTTTTATTACCCACTTTATAATGCATGCGTGGAAATCAGTTTGGTATTCCGTGTCGTATCGAACTTACAAACTCCAACTGTTGCACAAAGCCGGCGATTGAATCGTGTCAACGAATCGTTTCATCCGCCTTAAAAGAAAGAAATGGAAGAAAGAAAAATGAGGAACTTGAACAAAAAGATACAACTTAAGGGCAAGGATGCTGTCAGGACTGTGAAAATGTGGCTGTAAAATTTAGCGTAGGTAACGTGAGCATAACAAATGTGACACCCACCGTCAACAAAAGCCTGGCACCTCTCCAGGCCGGCATTAACACGCGTAGAAATTACTCTGGTAATTTAAACGCCTGGCCAGTGTTAATCGCATCGTTTCTTACCGACTAAATCTTTGGTCACTGTGCACGCGCTTTCTGACAAACTAAAATTCTAACGAATATCGATATATTCAACAATCAAAGGAACCTTTCAGAAGCCAGACTCTGATCAATTACATTTTTGTCAATTACTTAATTTCATTAGAAGTACATACATAATTAATATTCAATTCCGAAGGAAAAAACGACTTAGTTGCACATGTTCGTTTGTCGCAACAGGACGACATAAATCATGGTATAATGATGGTGAACGATTCTAAGATAAATATAAAAAATAGTATTTGCAACATCTCTACTTTTTCGTATTTTTTAATTTATGGAGTTGACCAATGGGGTTTGTGAAACGCTCAAACGCGAGTTTCTCAGAGGCCAAATCGATCAACTACAATTTTGTAAATTTTAAAATTTCATTGTGACAGATATACTGAGAATTTTGAGGGCTATGAAAGAAGCGCGCGTTTAGCTTCAAAACCAAATAAAAGATAATTTAATATGGGATTTGTTGCCAATGTACTGAATTTTCGAACTGCTTCTCTATAAGTTATTTTTATGTTATGTTATCTAGATTTTTACGAGGGTTGTTACATTGCATGTTCAAATGTTCTCAATCCCTCAAAATGCCAGTACGACTGTGTTCACACATCCACGGTAACCATAGTTTAGCGGCTAGGGAAAAAACGTCTGAAATTAATTGAAAAGGCAGGTTGCAATAACGAAGCAGCTGCATTTGACAGTAAATCGTGTTAATAACTAACAACCAACTCGAGGTCGATTACAATTAAACGGTACTAAAACAATGAAAATCTAGAAAAACGAGCTAATCACGTTTATTGTCCATGATCTTCATATTAAAAGCACGTCCTTATTGTTGCAAACCCTCCAACTTGCTTTTGCAATTTTCACCTCAAACCAAACTTCCGATAGAAAGGGCCAATGAAAGCAAAGGAATCTTCGCTGGCAACATATTGTTGACGGTATATCGCAACATAAATGTTAACCCGGTTCCCGTATATTTTTGGCAAATACGTATGTCAAATCAAATAAACCGGAGAACGTCGATCCACGTGTTCTGTCGTCAACGTTTAAAAAATTTAAAACATCGATACACATCTTCCGTCAATAATGTATTTTAAGAATCAACGTTCCAATGGGCAAAAAAACAAAGAAAGAAAGTCAACCCTGCGAAACGATGCGTATCCGCGCGATCCCGCGTCCCGTCGCGAGACTGTCG
>NT_177234.1:166256-170050 GCF_000188095.3 Bombus impatiens | reverse complement strand
GCGAGTCAGTCGTCTCGATCGGGACAGAGACGAACGATTTCGAGGCGGACACGGGGAACGGCAGCTTGGAGAAGGAGCGGCGCGTAGCGGACAGAGACGAGGCTATGGTACGCGCACGAGTATACACACCAGTCTAGTCCGCGCGCGTGTAACTTGCACGCTTGCGAGAGAAGGGAGAGCACACGAGAGAGAGTGTACAGAGTGGAGAGAGAACAGATGCCGGTCGCCAGACAGAGAGAGTGATCGGGCGAGCGAGAGCCTCGTGCACGGCCAGTGAGGAACGACAAAGAGGGGGAGCCGTGTTACCCCCACCACGGGGGTGAAAACTACCCCGAGAGCGCGTGGGGTGTCCGGTCTCGGCGCCGAGGCGAACCGAGCGCGTCCGAAGTGAGCACAGTGCCCGAGACATCAGGTCCCGCACGGCACGACTAGGCGCACCGTCCGGCACAGTCCACTCAGAGATACGACCCATGCTGGACCATCGTCGCTCTGGTCCACGCCGGCATCAGGCATTCGACATCCGCGCGTCAGCCCACACGCCGAGACAACCTCGTCGGCAAGAACCTCGCCGAGAACGTCCAAAAGTACGCCGACCAGAAGGACACGCGTTTGACAAACCGTCCAGAAAGGAATAGCACGTTGTTGTTCGTCTTGTACATGTTTCAAACCGGAAGGACGTGAGACCAGCAACAGCAGAGTGTTTTGTATTACGATCTTCGTGATAGTTACAGGAAGATGTTACCGAAGCCGATGAAAATTCAGTTGAAATACGCGTGTGTCGTCTGGCGCGCTTTTTAGAGCCCATTGTAAGAATAAGAAAGAAGAGACCGAGAAGGAGGAGGACCAATGTGTGTGAAGCGTGTTACGTCAGTCGAAGGAGCGACAGTTACGTTGATCTTAAGGCGCACTTGTTTTGTTTGTTTCATATCGGTTTTGCTTCTGATTGTTCCGATACTCTTATAATATTTCGGTGAGAGGAAAGGTGAAGAGGAAAAGAGAGGTGAATGACAACAGAAGAAGGATGGGATTGTTGGTATAATTAGTGATAGCGTGTGACTATTGGACAACGCGCGACGGGCCACAGCTGGCCGCGACACTGTTGCGGTGACTCTGTTTACCAGAGATATAACTTCCACGAGGTGAAATTCCTGCGACGGTGCCGGTTTTCTGGGAAAAATTTGGCTGACTGGAATCCACAGTGAATCGCGACGGTGCCGGTGAAGCACCTGTGCGCGACAGAAAGTCTCCAAGTTTTTGCTTCTGTTTTCCCCGAAGTGTCGATCGCGATTAAACACCTTGGTTCGTGCTCTGTTCGTTCCACGTCTGTGTGATCGCATATATGTGCGCCGCGACGTGTGTCGTTTCTCGCGAACGCGCCGCGCTGAACGCCAGCCGAGGAACACGATGAGGACGAACATTAGTTGACGAAGAAGTGCGTCCCGGCCGACTGTCAGTTCCGTCGTCGTCGCGGCCAGGTGCACCAGACGATCGGACGGTAAATAGAACAGAAAATCTTCAACGAGAATATATTCGAGATAATCGAGAATAAATTCAACGGAGAGGAAAAGAGAAAAAAAAGAAAGAGTGATTCAAAAGGGGGGTTTATCGCGAGGGTCGATCGACGAGGATCGAAAGACTCGAGGAACAGAGGAAGGAAGTGAAAAGTTGTTCAAGGTGGAAACAGGTGAAACGTCGGATGGACTCGTTTCAACGAAGCAACACCGCGGGGCGGAGGTGAGGGGGAGGAGGACAGAAGGTGTTGACGAATTTACTTTGATTCTGCTCGAAGGAACCGTCTTCATTCCAGCGTAGTCCTCACCTCCCCCTTTTCTTCAACAACTCACCGTTAGAAAAAAAAAAATACCAAGCAAATTTGAAAATAAGAAGTGTGTCGAAGATTCGTTGGAATCGCGTAGAATATCGACCAAGACGATCGAAGGACGAGCATTTCGATCGCGGAACTACCTTCCGTCCTGGACGTTCGAAGGAAACCCGTTGATCGGAGGCATAAATCGTGCGACGCGCCACGAAAATCGACGAACGTCACCATGAGGATCAAAATGCCCGCGGTCAGGATCGCGCAAGGTGAGTAGATTTGGAATAAAATGACAAAATTCAATTTGTATTTAGAAAGCCGAGACTCATCAGCGTCCGTCGCTTGATCAGAAACCGTAATTGTTTCCATTTCGAGTGTGTTATTATTTTTGGATTTTGCGCGGCGCGACGAAGACGCGCGCCTGAACTTGAAAGCCTGGAGTGAAGTTTTCCTCGTTGCCACGAACCTTCTTCGCTCTTTGATGCTTCGTTTTCAGCTTTATTTGGAAGTTTCGTTTAAGAAAGATTTGTAGTTTTGTAAACGGAGAGTTCAATATGGTTTGATTCGTGAGATTCGTTTTAATCTTTGATCACAGGAGAGTATTTGGGGTTTCCGATAATTTGCGATTTGTCCGTGTCGCGTTTATAAAATTTCCTTTAATTTGTAATAATAGAAGAACGATTGGTTTTCCAATGATTCGTGATTCCTCTAATTAAGAGTTTTAAATAGTTTCATTTGTGAGATTTGTTCTAATTTCTAATTTCAGAGTGTTTGAAGTTTCTGGCGATTTTCGGTGTCTATCTCGTAATCTTATAAACCGGAGATACTCTTTTTGTCGTCTGTTTAGCGTTCGATATGTGTATAGCTAGTTCGCTTCTGAAAATTTGTGAATATAACCTGTCTTTGTGAATTACAAGAAATTGACGTTTCTTTAATTTGGCGAAAACATGCACCGAAATATGCAAAATGTACCTATTCGGTAAAAGTAAATCAAAACTTTAGTTATCTTGTATTTAACGTATTTAATTTTATTCTTCGTGTTTTATATTTGGCAAGTAGAAAAGGATAATGCAGTGTATGAAAGTTTAAGTTCTCTAACATCGTTGGATCTTATACAATTTTGCAAATCTTTAAGCGTAAAGTAATTTAGAATAAACCGTAGCGTTTAAGTTTCCTTTTATATTCTGTCTTTTCTCTTATTATAGAATTACATTCAAAGCTACGTATTATGAAATCTATCTTAAGGTTCCTCGGAGCCTCATTATCAATTTTAAATGATAATATTGACGAAACAGTCGAACAATTTCTGAACTGATTTATAGAACTATTGAATGATCGCTCGGCTGTTCATTCCACCTTACAGTAAATTGAAAAAGAAATTTAAAAGCGATCTTGTCACCGTCACAACCGCTTGCCGACAAATCCTCGGTTTGTAGGACTCAATGTAACCAAACGTGTTCGAAATCCTGCCGACCGAGAGGTCATAAATCGTTCTCGATCGTGTAACTCGAATCCGCTGTCCTAATTCTTAGCGATAACCTTAACCCAAACACTTGAATCGATCCACACTTCTCGAATCTTGAATTCACCAAATAATTCCAATTTCATCTTTCTGCTAGGGACACGACCTTTACAAACATTTCCTAAACTCAAAGTCATGAAATTATTCGAATCTCATCCAATTTGCTTCCTCGTCTCTCTCTGGTGGAAGGGCAACCTGTCGCCTCTCGTAGCAAGGGCAAACTAAAAGCAGCTGCGAGAAGAGGAGAGAAAAAAGAAGCAACGGGGGGATGAAAAAGGAAGAAGAATCGGTGGCGGTCGCGTGGCCACGGTTAAGAAAAATAAAAGACGCGCGGCGTGGACGTCTAGAAAGATGCGAGAGAGAGAGAGAGGGAGAGAGAGACGTTACGAAGAAACGTGACGAAAGAAGGAGAAAGGGAAGGGAAGGAATGAATGAATGGAGAGAAGACCAGGCGGG
>NT_177234.1:155198-165511 GCF_000188095.3 Bombus impatiens | reverse complement strand
CGGTGGCGGCGGCGGCGGCTCCGTTTTCTTAATTACAACTGCGATATTCTTTAGTTCGCGCGATGACGCCGCCGCGAAAAGATACCGGAATATTTCTCCACTGATTAACCCCGCGGCTCCATCTTATGAAATCGTTCGTTCCACCTTATAAAGTATCGATCGATCGAGTATCTAATTCGATCGGTCAGTCAGGATCGTCACGATAGACGACGGATGGCTGGACATGGACACCTGCCGCCGTGTGTTTTATTCATTTGTATTATAGGTAGAATCGTGGTTTAGTTGTTTGATACTGTTGAAAATGTTAAGTTCTCGAGGGGAGGAAGAATGTCGGCGTGATTGGTGCCTTCATCGGTGACCTGGGCTTCTGTCAGTGTCGAAAAGTGGTCGCTACGTATACATATGCGCGTGAGAGGTGGAGCGAGGATGGCTCGCAAGTCAGCTACGTACGCATGTCTGGAATGTATGGAATCGGAATTGTGAAATAGCTGCACGAGGATGACAAGCTTTCGATCAGTTCTCAACTATGTTTTTATTCGAGAAATGAATCCGCTATATCTTTTATGCGAGATACGAGTTTGCCGAAGGTGACGATAACGTGTGTGGTCGATCGTGGACACGCACGCGTCGCGTGATGCCGATTCCGAGGAAATTCGCGAATTGGCCGACACGATTTCGGCATCGCGTGCGTTTGAAGAGGTGAGTCCGATCGATTAGACCTCGAAATAATTTTCTTTCGTGACAGTTTGCTTGGTCGAAATGTCAAAATTTCTCTGATCGCTTTTCATTGCGATAATTTCCGTTCTATTTCGTCTCAACGCGTCACTCGACGTTTCTTTTAATTTCTTCCATGATTTTGTGAATTCGCGTTATTGAAATTTAGGATCGAACGATGTTAGAGTTCTCGATTTGACGATCGCGAGGTCAACCTTTAAATTTCTGTTTGCAAATGCGGATTATCCTGTCGGCGCTTGAATCTACGACTCCTGTTTACATCGCGATTATCCACCTTCCAACTTGTCCTACATACGAGTAATCAAGTAAATAGATCACGCGATCGCCCAGCCCTCGATCAGTAAACATCTTGTACAATTATTTTGCAATTTACCACAGCGGCTTCGATAATTTTGTATTTTACGAATCTTGACAAATAAATTTTCGGTTATTTTCACTCTGCTACAGGTCTTCATGAATGTTTTCTTGTTTTAAGAAAGCATTAAAGCATAGGGATTGAAATAAGAAATCACACGGCTGAAGAACGATTTTATCATATTTTCCTTGAAGGAAATTTATTAGTAGGAAAATATTATTAAGGAAGAACGGAGCGAGATTAAAGTACGCGTATTTTTCTTGATGCGAAGAAGAGAAAAATGCTGAGAATTTTCTGTCTTAACTCTGCTGTAATTCTTCTTCTAATTTTATGCCTCGGTTCTATTTTTATTTCGATAAGTAAGAAACCTCTTAATATTTTAACAAGAAAGAAGTAATCTCTCATCGACTGACAATTCTTTTATGCTTTGCTAAATCTTCAGATACTTGTTAACATTACAAAAATACATTCTAACTTCAAATTCGGACTGATTTTTTTTCTCTTCCCTTTTTTTAAATAAAAGAACCTTCACAGTTAGTCATTTGCGGCCCAGCTATAGCCTGAGTCAATTAAAACTATGATTCCTTAAAAAGTTTCTTTCTCGAGCGTCAATATGATTTATGCTTATGCAGTATGATTTATGCTCGAAATGAATAATTGCGCAACTATCGGTACCCGACGCGACGAGTGGAAATTTTCGAACAGGAGCGACCGTGCGGAATTGTCAGCTGCGATCACGAGAACGGAAATCGTTTTTCGAAATCGCTGGTCGTTTTCTCTCTTTCTTCTTTCTTCGAACAAATTTCTTCACAGGTCGGCGATCAACGATTAAAGTGAACGCGATGGCGCGACCCGTTATCGGAATAAGCAAATTCCCAATTAAGATAGGAATCGTATATCGAGCGTTGTACGGGACCGTGACGCTTCTGTTCGAAGAACAGGAGCACAGGCAGCTGTTGTTTGAATACAAAACAACGTCGAATCGAGCGAAATATCGGCGACAGTCAGGGGAAAATCGTGTAACGAACGAATCGCCAGCATTGCCAGTAAATTATCACTTCCCTGTGGACTGTATCGCCTTACGTGTGCAGGTAGCCGATAAAAAAAAGAAAGGAAAAGGTTGTCAATGTTTTAGATATTCGTTTTATTATTTTCTGATAACGTAACTTCTTAGTTTGTACATGACGGGGTAAATGGTTTCTTTGGTAAGGAATATATTAGGCAGAAGTTTAAAAATAATCGATGCGAGAGCAGAGATGTTAAGAGGAATTAATTTTTGACAATACAACTTTACACGTAGAATTGGAAGTAGATTTCGTAGGGTCAATGCATTTAATAGGAAAATTAATACCACAATTGAATAGGAAAACTTTCGGTTCTATTTTGCTTGCATCTGGTTTCTTGATACAGATCATATAAATGATTATATTCACAAGTTAAATTTTTGAATAAAGTTTCCTATATATAAGCTAAACGAGTGGAAGTTGAGATTGTTCCAACTAATCTCCTAATCATCTCTAAGTTATGATCTCAACAAATATATTCAATAATCCCGTATGTACTTACAACGCAACTTGCTTGTTAACAAACCTGCACAAACAGTAACGAGCTACGCTCTAACACATAACGCTTAATGAATCTAGCGTTCTTAGATGACAACATTAAATGCCTCTCTAGTTCGCTCATCTTAAAACCTGTGATATTAGTATTATATTATACGAATATTATATTTTCTCCAGAAACCGATCAACGAACAATGAAGTTGCAAATAAATAAAGAAGTTAATGGAATTGTCAACTGATAAACAAATTTATGATTTAACCTTGCAACAATTTTCGAAATTCCTTTAATTCAATCTCGTATCCGATCATTAATTCATCAATCCTGTTAAATCCATTCGCATTAAAGTTTAGAAAAAACCCTGACTATGAAGAAAATTAATATTTCTCGTATGAAATTAAAAGGAGCACAAAGTATGTGAGTCTTCCCGTATTTTTCTCAAAGTTGAGAAATGTTTTAACGAATGGCAGGCGCAACGAGATTGTAAACAATTCGAAAGCTGTATCAGCATTGAAACTAAGACCATGGATGTGGTCACTTTTACAATTTGCTTACTTTCTTGTCGCCATTTTGCACTTTTAGTTTTCAGATTTTTATGCTCAATGACTTTTTATCGCTACGTTACTAAGAATATGAAAGTATAGACTAATTAGTTAGATACAAAAATGATATTAAATTTCTGACCATTGGGGCACACGTATGTGCCCATAAAATACATTCATATCTTACCGTCATGAGTATACGAAAGAAATTTACTCAACGCGGCGAGCAAAAGCTGATCACGACGCAGGTAGGAAATGACGTTTCGCTCGGCGAAAGCAATTTTATCAGTAGTTGGAAAGCGTGACTCGCTAATTGACGCAATTACGCCCGCATAGCAGGACACCTCCTCGGTGCGCGGCGTCCTGCGAAGCTGGGGCGTCGTTTCAGTTTGATATCGGGCCCGAAGCACTCTCGAGGATGTTATTTAGCAAACAAAGTGAGTTTTACGCGCCCCTGTCGGCACGTGCACGGCATATGCGGCGTTTTCTATGCCGAGCGCGTTAAATATTGTCTTTGATGCAACCCGTCGGAAGCCCTTCTCCTTCTCTTTCTTCGATCTTCTTCTTTCAACATCGCTTCTTCCACCTATCCTTCTCCAACACGAGAAATCAACCAATC
Organism: Bombus impatiens; assembly: GCF_000188095.3. Lineage (NCBI taxonomy): Eukaryota > Metazoa > Arthropoda > Insecta > Hymenoptera > Apidae > Bombus > Bombus impatiens. The sequence goes on along the minus strand of NT_177234.1, from coordinate 161,700 downwards.
TAATCTGCTGCTTTCTCCTTCTTTCTTCTTCCAACAACTGCCTCGAGCCCCGACAAAAAACTACTTTGATTTGATTTCTCAGATTAACCTTTCGTGCTTTGGGCGCGTGGCGAACCCTTTCCCTCATCGAGACTCTCCTACCGTTTCTCTTCTTCACGTTCCCTCTTTGTCGTTCTACGAACCGCTATCTACTCACCGGGCCCCAGCACGTGGCCAGGTAAGAAGTCTCTCGCGCGGTCGTGCAGCCAGGGACCACGCGGAACCCGACTTTTGATCCCAGAAGCACGCGAGCTACGCAAAAAGTCTCCGTAACACGAGTCTCGCTAATGGCGATATCTTTTATGGACCGTGAGGAAAAGTTGTCGCGCGCTATCCCGCTCCAGCTGCGAGAAGAGAGTTCGTTTCTCGTGCAAGTTTCAGACGAGAATTTTAAATCTGTTAAGTGGAGAGGATAAGTTAACCTGTCACAAGAATTTTCAATTTTTATTATACACCAGCTACAAGAAGTATTTGCACATAGTCTTTTTTCCAATGAAGAGTTCTTCTCTTAGCTTCCACGTTCCGTTTCCACAGTATCAAATTTTTCTCATCGTACGAAAGTAACCGACAAACGATGTGAAACTTAATTTAACGATATTTAAACTTAATTAATTAGTATATAAATGCTGTAACAAATGCGAATAACAAATAGCGACGGTTGACAGTAAATCAAGATTTTTAGACGCTTCTACGGATAAATGTAATATAGTAGCTTTTTGTTAATTGTTGAGGGATTTTTTCATATATTTTAATTAATGGAATATTTATGGAGGAATCGATCAGAGACGCGGGTGGAATAGATGGCGCCACCTGACGCTGTCCGATGTCGCATTGACGTCCGCTACTAGATAGCAAAGGTTCTCGTTGTCAATGAGTTCTCGTCGTTACACGGAAAGTTTTAATCCTAGGGTAATCGTCGAGAGGGACTATGGTCTGGTTAACTGTTAACTTGGTTCCTCGAGGAAAGATCCTCGAATTGGAATCGAGGACGTGAATGGGATGGTTACGTATCTTTATTGGACAAGGTGCAAGTATGCTTTGTTATCTCTGAATTATTAACTCTTTATGTCTTGAGAATACCGATTTCTTTACCCTTTAGACACGAAGACTGCAGAAATACTTCAACAATATTCTTCCCAAATTTTATCTATAATAATTTATTCGAGGCATATTTAAAGTTCGTTAAGGGAAAACTCTGTTGTACAAGTTTGTCACGATCAAATTATTTCACGTAATTTAACAGAAAGAAACGTGAAAGAATGGGACAAATAACGTCACAGCCACTTAAGCGATCAGAAACTTCCAGTAGGTATCTGATGTCTTCTGAAAACGTTCAACTGATAAGATAACAGCTCAGAACATTAACGTCCCGCGGTTACTCTTACTTCTAAATACTCTTAACAGTAACTGCAAATAGCACGATTGTTTAACCACTGCTCACGGTTTTTGTACATCCTGAAGACAATCCTGTGAAACTACTTCGAGGAGTATGTAATTGAAGAGACGAACGCAACGAAAAGACGTGACAAGTCTATCCATGTTGATTTTCATATTTTGATGGCCAACTTAATGGCTAAAAGGAAGTAATTTAATACATTTGCATAATTGGTACGAAGACTTGTTAAATCCCAAAATACAAGTCTTTTAGAAACATCTGATAAATCCACGAACGTAACAAACCAATAGCACAATGTTATATAACTTTTAATATTTTTCAACATATTCAAGAAAGTGGGAAACAGATATACGTACATATATTTAATTGCAAAATCAAACAAAGAAGGCAGAAATGATAGTACAAAATCGTATGGATAACATATCGATGAAGAAATTGCTTCTCCATTAAACTTGAAGAATGTCACTTACTATGTTTTTCTCCCGTAATTTTTAATCACATCGACTACGAGAAAGAAATGGCCAGTAAAAGAAGTAAGAAATTAATTAACCATCCTTTCCTTAAATCCTTGTCCTCCTGAAGCAGGACAGAACGACGCCGATACCGCTTCTCGCTATCTTTCCCGAAACGTGGCTGTATATCGTCCGTCCAATCTGCCGTTCGGCAATTTCGGCTGAAATACGATGTCGTCGGGTTCGTTCGCGAAGCTCGACGACCTGGGTTATTGGCCTCCCCGCCTCTGGATCCCTCAAAACGGGGTTAAGACCGCGAAGCCGTGTACAGATCGCCTCGCGTCCTCGTCGCTCTGATCGAGTCTGAATTATCGATCGATTTTTCAGAGTGGAGTTTCGAGAAAGAAGTGTTTGAGGAAATATTGATAGATGACTGGGTCGGTCGTGTAGATTGGAAAGTTTATTGGATGTATGATTTTTATTTGATGAGTTTCGAGCAACGTGTGTCTTCGTTTTATTTTGACACGAAGTAGAATGGCAATTTGGAGAGTCGGTGGCGTTGTGTACATGGATGTTTGTCAAATAGTTTTCGTGCAATAATGAAGAACACAGATGTTGTTTAAAAGAGGTGAAAAGTACAGTTAGTAAGTAGCAAAGAACGGTTATAGAGTTAGTAATAACAAAAGTAAACTTAAATAGCCAGAGTTCCCTTGCACGATAATTTACTAGCTAATGATATAACTAACAACTTATTAATTTACAAATTTCTTAATTTATACGTTATGTAAGTTATTCTTTTGTAATATCATAAATTTTTGTCAAGTAGGATAACGAAATAACATTTTACTTACGAAAATGACTTGTAAAATTTGACATTTCTTTATTAGGGAATTTCTCATTATTTAAGTGTATTTATTTGCACAAGTAACTTCCTAAATCAATCTCATTTCCCTTCCAAAGAAAACGTACATCTCACAACAATAAATCACAATACATTACACTGTACCTAAACATCCTATACACGGGAATCCGAGGTATCCAGCTCGACTTTCAACCAATAATGGACTTACAAGCACTTAGAAATAGGCTTTTTCAAAACCTGCTTATTTCTCGAAGAAATCACCCTGTTATTTGTCCCCTCAGTACACATCGGTAAAAAAGAGAAGGGAGAATCCAGGGAAGAATAAGACAGTCTGACCCATGGAACACGGAGATGTCCGAGTGGAGCATAATGGCGAGGTGCCCAAAGAAAATTTATGTTGTTTGCGGTGTCGGTTTCCTGCTCCATTGTCCGGCATTGTCCGAGTCCCTCCTTCCAAGGTGCGAACACCTTTCAGGGCGATAATCCACTCGTATTATTACATGCTTTGTCGGCTAGTTCACTTGTCCAAAAGGGGGAAAGATCGCCTACCTGACCAAGGGTCACTTCGAAGCGCCTTTCCTAGTAAGGTGCGTTTCACCCCTCGTGGACCATCCTGGACCGTGTCATCTTAATTGTCAGGGAGCAACGAAGGTCAATCTGTCTTCATACGATCAAAACGCAACCTTCCAATTCATGGGTACAACGTCGACAGATATTAAAGATCAAGTAGTTTTGTTTTTTCCTATACTTGACCTTGTGGAAGAGAAGATTGAGCGGCGATGGGCTTGATTGACTAATCACGCGTGTCCTCGAGATAATTACTTTCATGTTTAGAAAGTGTTTCTCGGGATCAGCTTTCCTCCAGGAATTTTCTCGCCAATGAATCAACTATCCATCAGCTTGTAACCGACAATCACGATGATGTCTATCCATTATGCGAATCGAATGCTTTGAAGTGAGAGAAATAAGGAGCCAGGTTTTTGATCAGGATTTGGATCACCTAATCAGGCGGCGTTAAAGTCCAGTCATTTCCGCGGCGATTTTCTGTTTTCCCCAGTGTCGGTCACCCGTTATAGTCCAATATCCCAGAAGAACGCACGCGTATGTAAACCACGTGGCGCGTACACACGCTGACTGGGCCTTTCTATAAATAGGAACGCCAAGTTCAGGGGAACAGAGTGGAGTCTCGTTTTTAGATTTTCCGCCGGTTATGACTCGAATCGTCAGAAGGTTGGAACGTCGCGAGTCAGTTACTCGTTTCGAGACTTGGACATAACTTGACTGCCGCTTTACTGAAAGCCTGACAGCGTGTGATTAAATAGACAACAATGAGAGCTGTGTTAGGTCTGGTGCAGACGAGGGATCGATCTCACGTGACAATTTACAAAGTAGGTTTATGTAATATTTCTAACAGCTGGATCGTACGATCAGTTGCATTGCGTCATTAGAGATATAAAGTCATTGAATCATACAGTATCATTTAGTGGGTATATATGAAATCGTTACGATGTATACACAGTGCAATGCATATTTTGATTCGACAGGTAGACGATAAAATGAATTCTTTTAAAAGTTTTAATCAATTATTGATAATTATTTTTAAATTCTATATATTATTGATAGGAATAATTAATAGTCTTCATAAAGCATAAGATAAAGTTCATTTGTAAATTACTGTTTTGTTGGTGAGTGGAACAGTTCGAACTAGGATATTTAATGTTCGAATATTTGATTCTATTTTATATTTTGTACTTTACGTATAGAAACATTTGTTGAAACGCTTATGAGAATGCGAATATCTGCGCGGTGTAGGGCAGTTATTTCAAGTAGATTGAAAATAAATCTATTAATGCTTTGTTTCCAAAATAAGTTTATTGTTATAAATAGGCTTGTCGAGGTAATAAGCTTTCCTATTTCGGGGAGACTACATTACTCTAGGATATCAATATATATCGAATGTTCAACGTGGATGTTGAAGATCACGATAGACACACGTTTCAACCCTTATCAAGTGACTAATAAATATTTTACTCGGGAAACTAACGGTTTCCGATTTAAACGTTTATTCTTAGCTATTGATATGTAATGGCTGTAAACATCCTGGCTATTATATACTTATTATGCGACTCTATAATCATTATTTGATATCTTTATAATACACAACCTTTCCTCAAAATATATTTAATTATAATTCCGTTTCTTTTATTTAAAAATAATTTGGAAACTAATTTAGTTTCTAAAAATAGTAATTATATTCTTCACTGACAATTTATCGTGAATTTCCTCAGGAAATTTTTCTGCTCACTCAAAGTGTCGCAGGATTTAATTAACATGTCGCATACTTCATAAGATAGTGATATGTAGAGAACTATAATAGTGTGCTAAAATAAAAGAGTCATCGAATAAAGATATTCTTTTCTATATTCTTGAACAAAGTAAATATCAGAGAAAATAAAATTATTCAAAATTTAACAATACTCTAATCTGGTTATTATAGCTTTGTTATACAAATCTTTTCTTCTTCATTATGTCTTTCTCCAAAAATGGACCGTGTTGAAACACGTAAACTCGTCTATTCAACCCATTGACTATACAAAAAAAAACGTCTAAACTGAATTCTGATGAAACACTTAACGATCGCCCATCCGCTTACGCAAATCTTACCTCCCGATTTCACGTCCTTCGTCGCGCGTCCACCGGAAGAGGAAACGGCGATTCGAGACGCGGTTTTCGGCTGGATAGCAGGATATTTGCTTCAACGAAACACGACTGACCGTAAAGGAATTTTCTATAAGAACTGGACGTTCTTATATTCGTAGAATGAGTAATACGCCTTTTGTTTCTTGGAATTCATTGTATTATTGAGAAAGTTGATGCAGATTGTGTTTGAATATCTTGAAAGCATATATTTTGTATATAATACAGTTTGGAAAGTTACATTTTGGATGTAATAGAATTTAAAAAATTATATTTTGGACACAATATAAGTACATAAACATTTCAGTAAATCAAATTTTTACGTACCTTTTGGAAAGAGTTGCATCATAATTAGTTAGTTTTTCTGAAATTTATAGTATTTTAAGGATAAAGTGAATTTTTAATATTCAATATTTTTGGTATTTGTAGAAAGTGAAAGAAAAAAATACTACGGGAATAGTAAACGGAGTAGATACGTGGTATTTACGAAGAAAGTATTTTATCTGATTGAACTGTTTACAAATAGTTCACAGACCACAGACGAAAACTTCAATTTTAAAGGTCAAGAACGCCCTGGAAGGCGCTGAAAGATCTCTGCGATCAATTTTATTACGAAGCACGGAGCATTAATCCTATTACGTTCTTTGAATTATCTTCGTCCAGATCATATCCTCGTCATTATGATCATGACCGTGTTTCTCTACGTTAAAAACATTCTTAAGCTGAAGAAAAATGATAAAAATATCGTTGTATTGTTGTAGGTAATTTCTCGTTTCAACTTTACAACAAATCTTTTTTTACAAAACATTAAGAATCTTTTTGTAACAATTGACTCCAAGTTAAAGAATTTCGAAAGAAGAATAAAACTCAGACATAAAAACTCAATGTTCCGTAGCAGAGTTAGAAAACGACAAAACGAAACGTTCCTTTAGAATGGAACAACACGAGCTAAAGAACCAGACATTGGAAGTCATGTCCGGCCATTGCATCGGCCGATCCGGAAGTCGAATAAGAAGACGAGGAACGGTCGGTCGGTATCCGCCAGTGGCGTGGCCG